>NC_141065.1:4947399-4967399 GCF_041138505.1 Cibotium barometz | reverse complement strand
TATCAATGGAGTGGACTATCCCCATGGAGACGACTAGCCATATGGAGTAGATTTTCCATTTGGTGTAGATTGGCCTGATGATTTGTTGGCCTGCATATAAGAATGCATGAATTGACTTACAAAATGCATAAAGAGGGCATAAAATATACAAAGGATAAATATTGTGAAAAGGGATGCCAAAACATATCTATGTCTGTGAATATTGTGTCCATGCTTGCTGCCCATAACATTGGTTGATGATATTGTGTAGGTTCGCGATATCTAGGTCCTGACAAGGGTTGATCGACATTGCCGATATATAGATAACCTAAACCAAATACATGAATAAGAGTCAATTTCTCAAAGTATAAAACATTCATAAATAGCTATGCATAAAGCTTATACATAGAGCCTATGCATAAAGCCTACGCATAGATCCTTATGATTGCATAAAGCTTTATGCATAGAGATTTATGCAGAGAGCCTATGCATAAGATTTATGCATAGAGTCTATGCATAAAGCTTTGTGCATAGAGCCTACGCATAAAGCTTAGAGCCTATGCATAAAGCTTTATGTAAGCTTTATACAAAGGCTTTATGCATAGCGCCTATACATAAGCTTGTGCATAGGCTTTATGCGAAAGCTTATGCATATGCTTGCATAAGCTTTATGCATAAATATTGCATAAGCTTTACGCATAAAGACTATGCATAAACTTAGAGCCTACACATAAATCTCTATGTATAGATCTTGCATAAAGCTTAGAGCCTATGTATGAATATTGTATATAATGCTTAGAGTCTACGCTTAGAGCCTATGCAAGCTTTATACAAACTTTACGCATAAAGCCTATGCATAAGCTTAGAGCCTACGTATAAAGCTCTATGCATAGATCTTGCATAAATCTTAGAGTCTATGCATAAAGCTTTATACATGCCTATGCATACTGCCCATGCATAAAGCTTTATGCAAGCCTATGTATAAAGCTTGCAAGCATATACATAAGCTTGCAAGCCTACACATAAGATTTATGTGTAGGCTTTATGCATAAGACTATGCATAGGCTTGCAAGCCTACACATAAGATTTATGTGTAGGTTTTATGCATAAGCCTATGCATAGGCTTGCATAAAACTAAACTTAAACCGACACCCAAGGGTGCATAAATGATGATCTTGCATTAATGATTATAAGAAAAAGAGGACTTATCTCTTTTTTGTGAAGCCAAAGGAGAGCATTAGTGCAAGACCTACAAAACATAAAATTAAACAAAGTGATTAGTAGCACATTTAATAAATCTTGCATGAAGCCTATACATAAAGCTTATGCATAAGTTTAGAGTCTATGCATAAAGCTCTGCATAGATCTTGGCACCTACGAATAAATATTTATGTATAAAGCTTATACATAAAGCTCTATAGATCTTGTATAAATCTTAGAGTCTATGCATAAAGCCTATGCATAAGCTTTATGCTGCATAGGCTTTATACATAAGCTTTATGCAAGTCTATCCAGAAAGCTTGCATAAAACTAAACCTAAACCCGGCATCCAAGCATGCATAAACAATGAGCCTATGTATAGGCTTTATGCATAAAGCTTGCAAGCCTATGCATAAGCTTTATGCAAGGCTTCATGGTGGATAAGCTTTATGAATAGGCTTTGTGCAAGGCTTTGTGCATAATCATTTTGTATAAGCTTTATGCAAAGCTTTATGTAGGCCTTTGCAAGCCTACGCCATAAAGCTTTATGCAAGCCTATGCATAAAGCTTTATACACTAAGCTAAGTCTAAACCAGAGGGTGTAATAAACGTAGATCTTGCATTAATGATTACAAGAAAAAGAGGGCTGACCTCTCAAAAGTTTTCAACTATCTTCATTTTTTATTTTTCAAACATGGCTTTAAGGGTTCCAAAGGATGTTTTTTAAAAACTATCATCATTTTTTGTATGTATGTGGTGACATGTATAACCTACTTTAAATCTTTAACAACTCTCTCGAAGTTTTTTATAACAGTATAGAAATGAAATTTTATTGCTATTTTTACAGCCTAGTAGTAAAATCACAGCTGGCCACTGTTGCTATACTAGGCAACGAAATTTTGCTGTTGAGCAGTGAAAAAATGTCCCGACATCTTAAAGACCTCAACGTTGCTGCTAGAACACTGCTAGAAAATGTTGATATGCCCTCCCCCGACATGTTGTAGTGTGACAAACGTGCTCGACACATTCCAACGGCTTATTAATACTACTTTTAAGTATTTTGTAAGAGTGTTTCTTGAAGCTTTCTTAGATAATTTGTGCATTCATTCGTCATGGAAAGAGCATTTATCTTGTTTACGAAAGATATTTTAACAATGCAAGCTTTATCGCCTATCTCTAAACCCATTCAAATGCCAATTCCAAGTTAAACACGGAGTCAACTTAGGACATATAGTGTTCAAAAATGAGATTTCCACAGATGAGAGTAAAATCAAAATTATTTTGAAATGACCTCCACTAGAAAACTTCAAGGGAGTCCAAAGGTTTATGGGACATGTAGGCTACTATAGGCGCTTCATCCTCCTTTATGCCAAGATTGCACATCCCTTGTACAAGCTTCTCATTATATTTAAGTGGACAGAAGAATGCCAATAAGCCTATGACACATTGAAGCAAGGTTTGGCTTAGTGATTCCATACTGCAAGTGGGATGTTATCTTCCATACTGCATGTGCATATTGATGCTTCTAACTTTGCAATTGGATGTGTTCTAGCTTAGTCAGGTGAACATAAATTGGACTACCCTATGAGTTTTGCTTCCATACTACTTATCTTCCATGTGCATATTGATGCTTCTAACTTTACAATTGGATGTGTTTTAGCCCAACTAGGTGAACATAAATTAGACTACCCTATGAGTTTTGCTAGTCACGACAATTATGTGAGACTAAGATGAATTATACCACCACAGAGTGTGAAGGTTTAGGAATGGTATATGCCATAAAGAAATTCTGACATTACCTTCTAGCTAACAAATTTGTTTTCTATGTCAAGATTTACTATCTCTTATCAATAAACCTTGCTCCATAGGGAGAATCACTAGGTGGTTGTTGATCCTTCTTGAATTTGATTTCACAGTGGTGGTACGTCCTGGCAAGAAACATGTCATGGCTAATCATCTTTCTTGTGTACCTAATGGCAAAGCACCAACTAGAATAGACGATGATCTACCTAATGGCAAAGCACCAACTAGAATAGACGATGATCTACCTGATGCTACACTATTTAAAGTTGAGGATATACCAGAGTGGAGTGAGAAAATCTTTAATGGTTTTCCATAAGCAAAGAAGTTAAGGAAAGATCTAGCAAGGAATTCAATTAAAGAAGCAAAACCTTACCAATTGATCGTTGGAACTCTTTATAGAAGAGGTAAGGGTGACATATTGACATGCTGCCCGAGGGAGAATAAATACTTATACATCATCAAACAAGCATAGGGGATGTTTACGGGCAAGAAAATTACTACCACGCTCTTCAAGGATTGTGCACTATTTGGCAAAGGATGTGGTGAGTACCAAACAATGTACTAAGCCACCTATTTTTTCGCAACCCAACACCTGCTTTAGCCATGGCAGGGCTAACCCCTAAAATGTTAAGGATATCCATGGAAATAGGGAGGGGGTGTGTGTGCTGGCACTACGCCCCTACAACCATTACAAGTACCTAGATAAGAGCAAAACAAACCTGCTGACATCTTGAAGATAATAACTAAGTTTGATGGGACTAGAGATCCCATACCACTCTTAAAGATGTTCAACCATATCGACAAAGCCTTTGGCCATGTGGATGACCAAGTCAAGGTGAGTGCTTTTGGCCTCACCCTAGATGGTAAAGCCAAAAAATGGTTTAGGTATTTGAAAACAGAAGATTAGGCGACCTTCAAAGCCTTGTCCTGTTAAGCAGCTACATAATGTTAAACAATAGGATGGTGAAACCATCCGAGATTACATCAACATGTCAGATATCTCCACTTCCATTTTAGTGCCAGTGACAAGTTCCTGGATGAAAGAATAATTGGGATATTCCTAGAAGTCCTAGATGATGTACCCCTATGCAAGTTCCCTGATGAAAGGACAATTGGGAGATTCCTAGAAGGCCTAGATGACATACCCCTACACAATTCTTTGTATGCCTTGGCCAATACCTCCTTCAAGCAATGCTGCAGGAGTGCTATGGACTTTGAGGACAACTTCAAGGGAACACGTTCTCGAGAACTCCATGAGGGTACATCGGAAGCCTCATTCAAGACCACCAACACCAGATTTGAAGGAAAAAGCAAGGACTCCACCTTGAGACAACAAGTTGAGCAGTTGGCCATTGCGTTAATATAGCAATGACCCAACATTGGAGAACCGGCCAAGGGTGGGTTGGTCAATCCCATCTCTACCCTAAGAGGAAGTGAGTATGGTGCCCAATTTGTCGAGCTAACCATACTAGCACACAGAGTGTCCACATCTACAACCCCGCCCCACCCTCTATTGCACATACTGCCAAAGATGGGGCAATCATGAAATCACAAACTGCTATCAACAAAGGGCTGCTCAAAGCCCGAGCCCTACCTCAAGCCCTGCTAGCAAACCCAAAGCAACCACTGGCCTTGCCAACACCTGCGCTTCACAACGTACCTCAACCAGGCCAAGAAGTGGCCCAAAGAGGAATCCTTAGGGTACCATAAATGCCCTTACCACCACGCCTAGTACTCCCACCTCAACTCCCATTGCCACAAGTTACACATGTTCAGCTAACCGTGATGGAAATTTTTGAAGAAGGGGATGAGGGGAAAGTTGCTGAAGGTCCCACCTACAAGCCTCTGGAGCCAAACAGTCCACCCTCCCAAATTCTAAGCCACTATGTGATGGAGGATGACCAAATGTTACTTGTATACTTAGTCGCCCCAATTCCATAGGGCCAGGACATGAATACTTAGCTACTATGGTTAAACGTCCACCAATGCAATGCTACCATTGCGTAGGACCTTACCAAAAGTAGGTGAGTTTCCAATCAAAAAATGGATGGCAAGTACCTCTGTAGGGGCTTCCGCATTAACCCATTTATGTCTTGGGTGTGGGATAGACCACATGTATAAGGATTATCCATCACCAGGGACAACAAGACAAGCTCGTGAAGCTAATCTCAGTATACCACCATTAACTTGTTGAGTGTAGGAGACGGCTTCATCCATACTCAATGTGGTGCTCAGATATTGCAGAATAGACAGAGGGCCACAGCTCACGCTGCAAAGCAAAGGCATCTACCTCATGAGACCAGGAACACGTAAAGGTCTTATCTTCAAAGAATGTCCCGGAACAAGCACGAGCAACTAGATGATTGAGAAATAAAACCACAAAAATCGGCAAAGGGGATAGCCGGGTAGTTATTTGAAGTGGTTTAGAAGATGGCACAACCACCCATGTATCAACCTCTTCGTCAAAAGAGGAACATTTGCTACCTTCAACTACCTGAGCTAGGGAACTAATTGACACTAACCAACTCCCTAAAAATCTGGCCGAATACCCTAATCCCATATCGAGGAAAAGGAAAGTCTCTTGGCAGCCCAAGAATTGGTCATTGACTGCCAAGCTCAGATAGAAGATGAGCCCCCAACTTCTTACCTAGATCCATGTCCTTCGATCTCCAACATGCAACCTACTGAAGAGACTCAAGTATACAATAGAGAGATTCTAGAGCAGTCACCCCCTCATAGGCCAACACAAGCATAAGCACCCCCTGCGATAGCTACCCCCCACCAGGGAAACTGGGTAGCTGAATATCTCAAAGACCTGGGGGATGACCATATTAAAAGAACATACAGAGAGGTCACAATCTAAATACACTATACAAATGAGAGCTTAAGGATAAGCCAGGGTGACCTTCATCAAGGAGCAGCCTCTGCTCCTAGAGACATTGCTGGTCTCTCTTCCTTCCTCTCTTCTAAGATCTAGATCCCCATTGGCACCTTGCTTCAAGGTAGCCTAAGCTTATGGAAGGATTGGATGGAGGGACGCCTCGGGGAAGGCATGTAAGAATCTGTGGAGCTAGATAGCTCTAATGAGATAGAGGAAGATGAACTCATTGAACCCCACGATATCATCGGCACCCCACAGTTCGAGTCAATAAACTCAGACAATATTTTGAAGGCGATAAACTCGATGCTACATTGCCAATAACCTTCGAGATGGACTCCAGGTCACATCAATCCTAGATGGGGGGGTAGGAGTGAGCATTGTTACCAAATAATATTGGGAAAAATGGGGGGCACCCGTTATGGATGACACAACATTATTGGTAAAACTCGCTAGAGCCACTGCTAGACCCATTGGCCTATTGAAGGATTTAAAAATAAAGATCCTTGAAACCACCTTCCACCACACCTTTGTCGGATGATCTTCGGCCTTGGACGACCCTTCATGAGGGAAACTAAAATGATTCACAGTTGCATATCCTTGCTACCTTGGCCATGCTTCCAAGAAGAGAATAAAATCTAGAAATGGGCTCTATGTGTTTTTGTCAAGTGGCTTGTGACCTGAGTCATGCGTCTAAGTCCCTTTGTATGATTTGTTTGTGATAGGAACAAAAAGAACACTATTGAATAAGTGGATGAGAGGGGTGTGTCCTCTAAAAGAAATTCAAAACACTACCAAAGTTTGGAGGGGAGCATTGGCTTTTACATTATGCATCATGTGTCTGTCCTTGGTCTTTATTTGTGCGTTCAATGTCATGTGGCCAAATCATGTGTGAGGGTCATGGTTGAACGTGGGTGAGAGGGCATGCTTTCTACTAAGTAATATAAAATTTACAATGAGATCTTGTAGCATTTCTTTGAATCACCTGACTTGTGTGATGTGCCAAGTATAAAATCTATGTATGGGTCTTTCTTTTCCATGGCATGTATCATGTGTCTTACCATGTGTCATGTCATGTAAATGTTATGCTCCTTGGCATGAAGATTGGTAAAAGCATGTAAGCAATCTTTCATTTGTACAATAGTTTTCCTGATTGCACTCAAGCTAATGCAGGCATTTGAACCCCAAATTCATATCGTATCCATCGATTTTCAGCTGACTCAAAATATAGCCCAAGTTGTAGATTTTTTCATGCAATTTTTTCACCTCAAGGCTCTTCTATTCTCTTTAAGATAAGACTGGACTGTATAGTAGTTTTTTTTATTGCGCACTCGAGCTAATGCAGGAATTTAAACCCCAAATTCATATCGTATACATCGATTTTCAGCTGACTCAAAATATAGCCCAAGTCGTAGATTTTTGATTGCAATTTTGTCACCTCAAAGCTCTTCTATTCTCTTTAAGATAAGTTTGGACTGCAAGTGATTGTTAATCCACTTAATCATTTCCATTAATCCAACAACAATCCACTTAATCATTTCCATTAATCTAACTAGTCTTTCACTATGTAAGGTTTTCAAAGGCGGATGTTGAATGTGAAAAGGGGGAAAAGTCTACTTGGGCATTGTGCTCTTGTAAATGGACAACTTCCAATTGCAATTGGGGCACTAGTATTTCAGGTATTCATCTCCTTTCGGCAACTCACTAACTCCAGTGACTTTCAGAGATTTCGTCCCCTCACATTGAGAACGCCGGCAAATTGATGCTAGAATATGTGTTTAACCTTGTGAGTTCACCCAACTCACTTATGGGATAACTAACCATGCTCCTATTTAGTAATCCCTATTCACATATGGGATAATTAACTCAACTCTCCATCCTTTTAACTACTGATTTCCCTGCTTAATTGAACTAACTCCCCCCCCCCATAACATTTGTGGAAAAGCAGTATCATTGATTATGTGTAAGTTAAAGACAACCCCCCACCCTCACCCCCAAGAAAACAAAAAAAAAACATATCACTTCAAACAAAAAGACATTAATAAAAATAAAAAAATCTCTAAGACACATAGTAAAGTTTAAACGATTATATTACATGGTAAAACTAAAATGATTATTATAATTTGCATTGGGCAGCATTTGCGAGAGTAGGCCTTAATTTGCATCCAGCCGGTCTGCAGAATCAACCCTTGTGTTGTAGATGTTGCTTTATGGGGGATGCCATGGTGGTGAGAGAGAGAGAGAGAGAGAGAGAGAGAGAGAGAGAGAGAGAGAGAAAACATTGGGTTGGGTTTGGCCCAAAAGAAAAAGCGTACACTGAATTGCCAACCTTGGATTTGAAATTCACTTTGCACGCATTCCGGGGCTTCTATTTTTCACTCTCTCACACACACATGCACACATGATGCTAAGTCCATACAACCATCTAAATGCATTAGAGCTCTCGGGCTACTACCACCCATGGGATGCGAGTTGGAATATGGAGTCATCCCATCCACTCTAAGGTTCATCAAGGGTGAAATAAAGTGCATCCTCGAGTAAACTCTTGATGATTTTTTTTAAAAACCCCATCCACTCTAAGGTTCAAGGGTGAAATAAAGTGCGTCCTCGAGTAAACTCTTGATGAGTTTTTTTTTAAATCCTTATAATTTTTAGCTAAACATGGTTTTCTCACATTTTTTCACACCCCTAAATGAACATTTCTTTGTCATATTCTTTGCACAGCCCTAACTGAACACTTCTTTGTCATATTCTTGTACAAGTAAAGAAATTTGTAATATCATGCTGAACAAAGGTAGTTATAGTGTTCACTTCATTTTCTGTTTAGTCAAAGTTATAGAAAACTTTTGCTTAAATATGCTTTGTCATACTTACTTTTTGACCTTCCATATAAGTAGGCTTAGTTTGAATTTTGAATAAGGAGTGTGAATTTTGAATAAGGAGTGTGAATTTTGATCAAAAGAGAGTCCATAGATTTGAAAAGTTAGATGGTTGCCCTAACCCCTAGGCTCTAGCCTTGTGAAGGCTAAAAAGGAGAGTTCATAGATTTGAAAAGTTAGATGATTGATTGCCCTAATCCTAGGCTCTAGACACTATTTCATTAACATGCCACAATGATTCATGTAAGACATATCGTGGCAATCTTAAAAGACTACTACTTCATGAATTAAGGTAAGTCTCTAACTAGGGATTTAAGAAATTAATTGTAAAACTAAAATTCCCTAGGATTTACCCTTGGGGGGTTCACTACGTAGAAGTCCTATGTATTATTAGGTGCGTTCAAGGCTCCTTTTATAAACCCCTACGGTAACCTATTTTAAGAATTTTTCTTCACCCCTCTGTAAATTTTTATAAAATTTATAAATCCCTTACTGTATTTATAAATTATTTTTTAAGAGTAATTTAAAAAATCCTTATGTATATGAAAGACACAACATCTTGAATAGCCAACTCATCGAGCCCTTGTCAATATTACGTAAAAGCACCACACTTGGCATACTCAACATCCACTTGATAGCTCTTCTCTAAATTCCCCTTTAGCACAACATCGATGCACAATGGTGGAACATTTGTACGAACAACATTAGAGAAAGAAAATTGAGTGCTTCACAGCACATCCAAGAGAATAGGGGAAAAAAACTTCAGTCATTCTAATATAATGCAGCCCTACAAATGGGATACATGGCCAGGTCATCAGCTCACTAGGCACTGGAGAGCAAAAATGTAGTCCTAAACTTCCCACCGGCGGAGATGGAATCTCCATACAGGGTGTAAGGTCCTTGATCCGTTCAACCATTGGGAGCCTTTGATAGTTGGTTAGATCCCTTGGTCATCCCAATTGATGACACCTCTTACCTCCACCGGAAGCAAGGATACGAGCAATCGAGAGAGACCCTACTCTATCTTGCAGGGGGAGCGTGGTCATCCTATCATGAGTCTAACCCTAAAGTCATGCTATGCCAATTGGGCCAGATGGCATGAATTGAAGGCGGAACAAGCCTCACACTTGGTTCATAAAAGCCAACGCTTTTTTTCCCATAAGTTCAATTAAGCAGGGAAATCAGTAGTTGAAAGGATGGAGAGTTGAGTGAATTATCCCATATGTGAATAGGGATTATTAAATAGGAGCATGGTTAGTTATCCCATAAGTGAGTTGAGACTATTGTAGTTGAACTCACAAGGTTAAACACATTCTAGCATCAATTTGCCGGCTTTCTCAATGTGAGGCGACGAAATCTTTGAAAGTCACTGGAGTTAGTGAGTTGCCGAAAGGAGATGGATACCTGAAATACTAGCGCCCCAATTGCAACCGGAAGTTGTCCATTTACAAGAGCACAATGCCCAAGTAGACTTTTCCCCCTTTTCACATTCAACATCCGCCTTTGAAAACCTCACATAGTGAAAGACTAGTTAGATTAATGAAAATGATTAAGTGGATTGTTGTTGGATTAAAATGGAAAGGATTAAGTGGATTAACAATCACTTGCAGTCCAAACTTATCTTAAAGAGAATAGAAGAGCCTTGAGGTGACAAAATTGCATGCAAAAATCTACGACCTGGGCTATATTTTGAGTCAGCTGAAAATCGATGGATATGATATGAATTTGGGGTTTAAATTCCTGCATTAGCTCGAGTGCGCAATAAAAAAAACTACTATATAGTCCAGTCTTATCTTAAAGAGAATAGAAGAGCCTTGAGGTGACAAAATTGCATGCAAAAATCTACGACTTGGGCTATATTTTGAGTCAGCTGAAAATCGATGGATACGATATGAATTTGGGGTTCAAATGCCTGCATTAGCTTGTGTGCAATCAGGAAAACTATTGTACAATGAAAGATTGCTTACATGCTTTTACCAATCTTCATGCCAAGGAGCATAACATTTACATGACATGACACATGGTAAGACACATGATACATGCCATGGAAAAGAAAGACCCATACATAGATTTTATGCTTGGCACATCACACAAGTCAGGTGATTCAAAGAAATGCTACAAGATCTCATTGTAAATTTTATATTACTTAGTAGAAAGCATGCCCTCTCACCCACGTTCAGCCATGACCCTCACACATGATTTGGCCACATGACATTGAACGCACAAATAAAGACCAAGGACAGACACATGATGCATAATATAAAAGCCAATGCTCCCCTCCAAACTTTGGTAGTGTTTTGAATTTCTTTTAGAGGACACACCCCTCTCATCCACTTATTCAACAGTGTTCTTTTTGTTCCTATCACAAACAAATCATACAAAGGGACTTAGACGCATGACTCAGGTCACAAGCCACTTGACAAAAACACATAGAGCCCATTTCTAGATTTTATTCTCTTCTTGGAAGCATGGCCAAGGTAGCAAGGATATGCAATTGTGAATCATTTTAGTTTCCCTCATCAAGGGTCGTCCAAGGCCGAAGATCATCCCACAAAGGTGTGGTGGAAGGTGGTTTCAAGGATCTTTATTTTTAAATCCTTCAATAGGTCAATGGGTCTAGCGGTGGCTCTAGCGAGTTTTACCAATAATGTTGTGTCATCCATAACGGGTGCCCCCCATTTTTCCCAATATTGTTTGGTGACCTGGAGTCCATCTCGAAGGTTATTGGCAATGCAGCATCGAGTTTATCGCCTTCAAAATATTGTCTGAGTTTATTGACTCGAACTGTGGGGTGCCGATGATCTCATGGGGTTCAATGAGTTCATCTTCCTCTATCTCATTAGAGCTATCTAGCTCCACAGATTCTTACATGCCTTCCCCGAGGCGTCCCTCCATCCAATCCTTCCATAAGCTTAGGCTACCTTGAAGCAAGGTGCCAATGGGGATCTAGATCTTAGAAGAGAGGAAGGAAGAGAGACCAGCAATGTCTCTAGGAGCAGAGGCTGTTCCTTGATGAAGGTCACCCTGGCTTATCCTTAAGCTCTCATTTGTATAGTGTATTTAGATTGTGACCTCTTTGTATGTTCTTTTAATATGGTCATCCCCCAGGTCTTTGAGATATTCAGCTACCCAGTTTCCCTGGTGGTGGGGGGTAGCTATCGCAGTGGGTGCTTATGCTTGTGTTGGCCTATGAGGGGGTGACTGCTCTAGAATCTCTCTATTGTATACTTGAGTCTCTTCAGTAGGTTGCATGTTGGAGATCGAAGGACATGGATCTAGGTAAGAAATTGGGGGCTCATCTTCTATCTGAGCTTGGCAGTCTATGACCAATTCTTGGGCTGCCAAGAGACTTTCCTTTTTGTCACGTAGGCTGTAATGCCTGTGACCGACAGCGGCAGACCGGATGGCCATGTCCGGGGTTCAGTGGGAGAGGACGCCCATGCGGAGTCATGGGCGGCCAGGCTAGTGTGGACGGCAGGCCACACACTATATAGCCTGGGGGATGAGGGGCAATCCTCATTCTTCCTCTATGGCTGGGTGGTGAGCCAGAGGCCGTCCCCTCTTGTGGTAATGCCCGTAGATAGCGGCGTTACAGATATCTAACACTGGTATCAAAGCAACACAAATCGACAGGCAACCGTAAAGGGGGGTGACTATTATTCTCTCTCCATCACTGCTCATTTTTATTAGCGTTTTTTTTAGTAATTTCCGAGTTCTCGCATTATTTTTTTGCAAGAATTAAAAATGTCTGCTGGGCGTAGTGTGTCCCCACCGCCTTCTACTTCTCTAGGTTTTTCCAGTCTCTTGTCCTCGGTCGTCTCGCGGGTTTGACCCCGACCGAATTGTCAGGCCGTACACGCCCGGTCCAGAGTGCACTCGTCGTCCATCACTCGTGATCTGCTAGCGCCCTCCTCGTCTATTGACCCCGCCTTAGGACCCAGCGAGCCTGCAGTGGCCGCATTGGCTGATGACCCCTTTCTGGCCGATGAGCCAGAGGACATGAACACTGACGTCGTCGAGGGGACCGAGGAGGACCTCTTGGATTATGACGACGACGACTATGACCTATTGGACCTTGCTGATGTCCTGGCAGAGACGAAGCTCTCTAGTGGACTGTTTAAATATCTTAATGTCAAATTGAACACTATGGGTAAGGTCCAGGTTGATTTAGTCACGATGCTACACAGCATCTCCACACGGCTAGATGCATTGACAGCCGCCTCGGCTAGTACTCCGACTCCTCGTGGTAGCCGAGCTCCTGCGGCACGGGTGAGCGTAGCCTCGCCAGTAATTGCAGGAGTACAGGCCGATGCGCCTGCGGGGCCGTTCGTTAGCGACAGCTTCGTCGTTATTAAAAGACTTAAAGCCGCCTAGTTTTGGTGGCGAGGAAAAGGAGAGAAACAAGGACTTAGTCGATATGTTTCTAGCGAAGTGGTCAAATTTGCACGCGCTACGACAGCAGCCTAGCCGTATACACCGTAGTAGAGGCTAGTCTCTCATTAACCGGCAAAGCGTACAAGTGGTGGATGAGTTTGATAACTCGCCCTGCCACTTGGACGAAATTTGAAACAATGTTTCAAAAAGAATTTTTGCCTGTTAATGAGGCAGAGAGAAGCTGGGAGTTATGGGACAAGTGCTCGATGGAGAACAAATCCCTAACTCAGTACATCTCAAACTACAGGGAGATAGTACTCAAGCTAAAGGGAATCGATGCATTCTAGACATTGCGAGGCTTTAAGAGAGGCCTCAAAGATGATTACCTTGAGTACGTAGAGCCCTTACAGCCTAAAGACTTAGCAGAGGCAATTCAATATGCACAGATAGACATCAAGCGCCATAGTGCGCGTGGTGGTTCTAGCAGGGCCGAGGGTAGTGAAAAGAGGAGGTCAGGCCTTAAAAGAAAAGGGTTCCGCAGTGAGAAACAAGGGTAGGATGGACCAGGAAGGACAGGGTGGTCATTGGTCTAAAAAACCGCGACCATCCAGGAAGAAAAGAGACACCGAAATCCAAAAGAAAGAGCAGTATATTAAAGCGCGAAAGGAAAATCGCTGCTTTAATTGCAATGAAGTAGAACACACGAAGGCTGAGTGTCCAAAGCCTAAAGCCAGCACGAGTGGCAACGAGCCGAAAAAAGATGGTAAATCTTCTAGGCAGTTGCATACAGTGCAAAGACTCCCTCTCAGTTCCGCAGAGTTCAGAGAGGTGACAGTGTGTCATTGTGATGAGCATCACGCTTGTTCAGTGACACCAGCGATGTGGCAGTCTACTGTAGGTCCGCATGACATGGTGTGCATGTATGGCACCATAGGTGGCCGTAGAGTCACAGTTTTTATTGATGATGGAGCTAGCCACAACTTCTTGAACTACTCATTAGTCAAGAAGTTGGGGTTGACTGAGACCCGGAGTGATCATGAGTATACTGTTGGCCTAGCCAACGGATATGACAAAACGGTATGGAATACCGTAGTATTGGGGGTCCCATTATCTATGCAGGACTACAAGGATCCGCTTGACTTTCAGGTCATGCACTTAGCCAGAGCAGACGTATATCTAGGTACGGAGTGGCTGTACGGCTTGGGTCCTAGTCTAGCTCGGAATTACTTACATAATACGCTATGTTTTGAGCACGGAGATAGATTCATCACCCTGCAGGGCGACCGTACTGTCCCTGCCACCCACACCACTTATTTCCTCCATGGAGTTGTGTACAGCGGTCCGCAGAGACCAGATAGCAGAGGTATATGCTTGCTACCCTCTTTTGAATTCTGTTTCTGTAGATGAAACGATAAATGATGTTTGCGTAGACAAATAAGAAAAACAAAATAACCTTGGACGAGACCCACTGTTTGAAAACCCTGTTTGGCATGCATGTGATTTAAACAAGAAAAAATCCAAGGTGAATGAGACATTAAAGAAAAAGTACGTAGATACTTTAATGAATTTATTAGAGGAATTTCAGGATGTTTTTCCTGATGATTTACCAGATGGTTTACCACCATCTAGAGAAGTAGACCATGGCATCGACAGGATCAAAACCTATAAGCAAACCTGCTTATAGATTAAGCCACTCCGCGAGGCACAGGAGGTGGAAAAACAATTGACGGAATATTTGAACAAAGGCTTTATTCGGCCTAGTTCTAGTTCGTGGGCATCGCCTATTCTTCTGGTAAAGAAGAAAGACGGATCTATGCGGATGTGCATAGACTATAGGGCTCTTAATCAGATAACGATTAAGAACAAGTATCCAATGCCACGCATGGAATGAGTTGTTTGATCAACTCTATGGATTGAGATACTTTACAAAAATAGACCTGAGATCTGGGTATCATCAGGTTAGAATTAAATCAGAAGATGTTGTGAAGACAGCATTTCGGACCCGTTTCGGGCATTTTGAGTTTTTGGTCATGCCATTTGGGCTAACCAATGCTCCAGCGACGTTTATGACGCTAATGGACAGTATTTTACGTCTATATCTGGGAAAATTCGTAGTAGTTTTCCTAGATGATATTCTTGTGTACAGTAAGACACAGAAAGAACACAGAGAGCATTTGCATCTCTAGTGTTCGAGTTGTTGCGAGAGCACAAACTATTTGCGAAGAAGAGCAAATGTGAATTTTTTGAAACAGAAATTCACTATCTTGGCCATATTATATCCACCGATGGTACGCGGATGGAGCCAGAAAAAGTAGAGGCTATTCTTAAATGGCTAGCGCCGAAGAATCTCAAGGAACTGCAGATTTTTCTTGGCATGTCGGGGTTCTACCGACAGTATGTGAAGGACTACGCGAAGATCGCAGTCCCGTTGACTGACCAGTTACGGTCAAAAACAAAAAACATTAGTTGGGGGGAAGCCCAACACAAGAGCTTTGATAAGCTCAAGGTGATCGTAGCGGCTGCACCTGTTTTGACTATTGTGGATCCAAATGAGCCGTTTGTTTTGGAAACAGACGCTAGTAATGAGGCCATTGGGGCCGTACTTATACAAAGGGGATGCCCAATTGCATTTGAAAGTAAAAAGTTAGATCGTGCATGCAGCATAACTACTCGGCTTACGAGCGAGAGTTACTAGCGATATGCACTGAAAAAGTGGAGACACTATTTATATGGTGCTACTTTTGAGGTCTGGACGGACCATGAAAGTCTGAAATGGCTTTCAAGTCAAAATGAACAAAAGGGTAGAAAAGCTCGGTGGGCGGAGATTCTACAGGAGTTTGACCTTCAGATACGTTACTAGAAAGGTAAGTATAACGTGGTGGCAGATGCACTTAGTCGCATGCCACAGATTAATGAACTTAGTTTCACAGTCTTTAAGAATGATTTCTTGGAGTCACTACGTGGTTTATGTGAGCATGATCCATCTTTTACAGAGGTCTGGCGCGCTGTATGCGTACGCACTTCTTCACAGATGCGACCACCTCCCTCGTTGGCACGTATTGCTAGTCTGGAGAGACTGGCTGAAGGTGCAACGGGAAGGGAAGCGAGAGTTAGTCCGGAGAGACTAGCCGTGTCTTCTGGGTATAGCTTGGAGCCGGAGAGTTCTGACGTAGGCCCTTCATCACCTTTGACTGCCATGGTTTCAAAGGGGAGTGATAAACTTCGTCGGGGGGAGAAATATGCTAATTACTCCATTGACGACGGGTACTTACTCTACAAGGGTAGAATATGTGTACCAACTATTGGTGACTTTCGGGCCCAAATTCTTAAAGAAAGTCATGATAGTCCAAGTGCGGGTCATCCTAGGATTCAGAAGACCTATGCACTAGTAAAAAGACAGTTTTATTGGCCTAGTTTGTTTAAGGACGTCCAGACTTATGTGCTGAAATGCAGGAAGTGCCAGGTCAATAAACATGAACGTCTTAAGGTTGGAGGACTACTCCATCCGTTGGAGATTCCTCAAGGGAAATGGGAAAGCATTTCCATGGATTTCATTACCGGTTTACCCAAGACGAGTCGAGGGAATGACTCGGTGTGGGTGGTAGTGGACAGGTTAACTAAAATGGCAAAGTTTATTGCCACGAAGAAAACTGTTAAAATGCCAGAGTTGGCAAAACTCTTTATTGAACATCTCTACAAGCTATATGACCTGCCCGTGCAGATATAGTGTCGGATAGAGATAGAAAGTTCAACAGTCATTTTTGGAGGGAAATCTTCAAAAAGTTGGATACTACTCTGAGTATGAGTACGGCAGATCATCCGGAGTCTGATGGTCAAACTGAAAGAGTTAACCAAATTCTAGAGGATATGTTGCGTTCTTATGTTAGTAAGAAGCAATCTAATTGGGAAGAGTACTTTCCCTTACTGGAGTTTGCATATAACAGCTCCAAACACTCAGCGATTGGATTTACACCATTCATGTTAATGTATGGATTCCAGCCGAGATCTCCGATGGCTGTAGGCCTAGAAAAGGAGAAGATTCAATCTGTCAAGGATTTCCTTGAAGATATGAATGATATGCTCAGAGCCGCACGTGAGAGCATTCGTAGCGCTCAGGATCGCGCTAAAACTTATGCGGATAAAGGACGAAGAAAGGTAACCTTTGCAGAAGGTGACTTTGTATTCCTCAAGGTTCCTGCGCAGTCAGAAACCATGAAAACGGGAAAGTGTAATAAACTTTCTCCAAGATACTATGGTCCTAATCCTTGAAGAGCGTGGTAGTAATTTTCTTGCCCGTAAAAATCCCCTATGCTTGTTTGATGATGTATAAGTATTTATTCTCCCTCGGGCAGCATGTCAATATGTCACCCTTACCTCTTCTATAAAGAGTTCCAACGATCAATTGGTAAGGTTTTGCTTCTTTAATTGAATTCCTTGCTAGATCTTTCCTTAACTTCTTTGCCTATGGAAAACCATTAAAGATTTTCTCACTCCACTCTGGTATATCCTCAACTTTAAATAGTGTAGCATCAGGTAGATCATCGTCTATTCTAGTTGGTGCTTTGCCATTAGGTACACAAGAAAAATGATAAGCCATGACATGTTTCTTGCTAGGACGTACCACCACTGTGAAATCAAATTCAAGAAGGATCAACAACCACCTAGTGATTCTCCCTATGGAGCAAGGTTTATTGATAAGAGATAGTAAATCTTGACATAGAAAACAAATTTGTTAGCTAGAAGGTAATGTCAGAATTTCTTTATGGCATATACCATTCCTAAACCTTCACACTCTGTGGTGGTATAATTCATCTTAGTCTCACATAATTGTCACGACTAGCAAAACTCATAGGGTAGTCTAATTTATGTTCACCTAGTTGGGCTAAAACACATCCAATTGTAAAGTTAGAAGCATCAATATTGATATGGAAGATAAGTAGTATGGAAGCAAAACTCATAGGGTAGTCCAATTTATGGTCACCTGACTAAGCTAGAACACATCCAATTGCAAAGTTAGAAGCATCAATATGCACATGCAGTATGGAAGATAACATCCCACTTGTAGTATGGAATCACTAAGCCAAACCTTGCTTCAATGTGTCATAGGCTTATTGGCATTCTTGTGTCCACTTAAATATAATGAGAAGCTTGTACAAGGGATGTGCAATCTTGGCATAAAGGAGGATGAAGCGCCTATAGTAGCCTACATGTCCCATAAACCTTTGGACTCCCTTGAAGTTTTCTAGTGGAGGTCATTTCAAAATAATTTTGATTTTACTCTCATCTGTGGAAATGCCATTTTTGAACACTATAGGTCCTAAGTTGACTCCGTGTTTAACTTGGAATTGGCATTTGAATGGGTTTAGAGATAGGCGATAAAGCTTGCATTGTTAAAATATCTTTCGTAAACAAGATAAATGCTCTTTCCATGACGAATGAATGCACAAATTATCTAAGAAAGCTTCAAGAAACATTCTTACAAAATACTTAAAAGTAGTATTAATAAGCCGTTGGAATGTGTCGAGCACATTTGTCACACTACAACATGTCGGGGGAGGGCATATCAACATTTTCTAGTAGTGTTCTAGCAGCAGCGTTGAGGTCTTTAGGATGTTGGGACATTTTTTCACTGCTCAACAGCAAAATTTCGTTGCCTAGTATAGCGACAGTGGCTAGCTGTGATTTTACTACTAGGCTGTAAAAATAGCAGTAAAATTTCATTTCTATACTGTTATAAAAAACTTCGAGAGAGTTGTTAAAGATTCAAAGTAGGTTATACATGTCACAATACAAAAAATGATGATAGTTTTTAAAAAACATCCTTTGGAACCCTTAAAGCCATGTTTGAAAAATAAAAAATGAAGATAGTTGAAAACTTTTGAGAGGTCAGCCCTCTTTTTCTTGTAATCATTAATGCAAGATCTACGTTTATTACACCCTCTAGTTTAGACTTAGCTTAGTGTATAAAGCTTTATGCATAGGCTTGCATAAAGCTTTATGCGTAGGCTTGCAAAGGCCTACATAAAGCTTATGCATAAGCTCTATGTGTAGACTTGCATAAAGCTTATACACAATGCCTATGCACAAAGCCTATGCACAAAGCCTATTCATAAAGCTTATCCACCATGAAGCTCTATGTGTAGACTTGCATAAAGCTTATACACAATGCCTATGCACAAAGCCTATGCACAAAGCCTATTCATAAAGCTTATCCACCATGAAGCCTTGCATAAAGCTTATGCATAGGCTTGCAAGCTTTATGCATAAAGCCTATACATAGGCTCATTGTTTATGCATGCTTGGATGTCGGGTTTAGGTTTAGTTTTATGCAAGCTTTCTGGATAGACTTGCATAAAGCTTATGTATAAAGCCTATGCAGCATAAAGCTTATGCATAGGCTTTATGCATAGACTCTAAGCTTTATACAAGATCTATAGAGCTTTATGTGTAGGCTTTATGCATAAATCTTTATTCGTAGGTGCCAAGATATATGCAAGATCTATGCAGAGCTTTATGCATAGACTCTAAACTTATGCATAAGCTTTATGTATAGGCTTCATGCAAGATTTATTAAATGTGCTACTAATCACTTTGTTTAATTTTATGTTTTGTAGGTCTTGCACTAACTCTCTCCTTTGGCTTCACAAAAAAGAGATAAGTCCTCTTTTTCTTATAATCATTAATGCAAGATCATCATTTATGCACCCTTGGGTGTCGGTTTAAGTTTAGTTTTATGCAAGCCTATGCATAGGCTTATGCATAAAGCCTACACATAAATCTTATGTGTAGGCTTGCAAGCCTATGCATAGTCTTATGCAAAAAGCCTACACATAAATCTTATGTGTAGGCTTGCAAGCTTATGTATATGCTTGCAAGCTTTATACATA
>NC_141065.1:4927399-4942399 GCF_041138505.1 Cibotium barometz | reverse complement strand
AGCATAGATTAATCTTTTTTGTTTTCTCATATTGCTCTTTCTTTTGCATGTGTGTGGGATTCCTTTCTTTGTCAAATTTTTTGTCTCTTGGCCCAATGGTACCCTTGTCCCCCTTTGCTCTCTTGACCTCCATGACCCCCTTGTTCCCCTTGGCCCTTGTCACTCCGAAAAAAAATTCTTTTGAATTTGAATGTCCCACCCTCCCCATATTGCTGCCTAAAAAGTGATTGTGATTACGATATATATCATTGTATATCTGAGCGTACTTGATCGCTTCACCGAGGTCTTTAGGTTCTTTGGTTGCACATAGCTTTCATGCTCGGGTTCTAAACCACACATAGATCTGCGCAAATTTTGGAATGCATCAATTACCTTTAATTTCAAAACTATCTCACGATAGTTTGAAATATACTGCGTGAGTGGTATGCCCCTCATGGAGCATTCATCTCACTCACACGATGAGCTCTAAAGCTTATTCATAGGTAAAAATTCCTTGTGGAATGTGCTCTCAAACTCTACCCAAGTGCGAGTCTCTGTAGCACTATCAGCAAGGCTCATCCACCATTTGTATACCTTGCCCGACAATGTCAGGTTAGTCTCAACCACTCTATATTCCTCAGGTTATACTATTTTTACAAAAATATATTGACTACGTTCTTGTTATGTTCTTTTTCCTCCCCTTCCAAAGACTAGCAATTTGAGATCTTTTAAGATGTTCACATCCACTTCGGACTGCGTGGCAAATGCTATTGACTACATTCATGCGGATCACACAGAATCTTGACGAGTACAGTCTAAATGCACTCTGCTTGGTTGAAGAAACTCAACAAGAAATGGTGCGGCTATTGAGTGGCCCCCCAAACAATCGTATATGTCCCAAAGGACTTTTAACAGTGAGTCATGAAAAACGACAATGAGTCATGAGTTGTCGTTTGTAACAAGTCTTGATTTTTCACTAGTCCTAAATATTGATCAATTTTACACTCTTTTAGAGACATTGAAGAGAAATGTATTTATAAATTTTACAAAATAAGCATAGTTTTAAACTTCTTTTTAAAAATGTACATATTGCTAATTTAAAGGTGAAATTTTTTTAACTTTTCATGTCAAATAACAAAATGGAAAAAAAAGGCATTGATCAATTTTAAACTCTTTTAGAGACATTGAAGGGAAATGTATTTAGAAATTTTACAGAATAAGCATAGTTTTAAACTTCTTTTTAAAAATGTACATATTGCTAATTTAAAGGTGAAATTTTTTTAACTTTTCATATCAAATAACAAAATGGGAAAAAAAGGTCAATAAAAGATCTAATATTCTTTAAAACTACTAATAGTTCATGCATGTTTATGTAATGTATAATATATTCTTTACTTAGAATTACAAAATGTACTTTTTTTTCTCCAAAAACTAACTTCATCCCAATCATTGCACCTCATCTAATCTTTTAATTAGAGCATATATTTGATGTTAAGATAAGTAGGAATATGGAGTCCATGGCCATAGAAGAGGCTTATTGAAAGAAACAATTTCTCTAGATTCAGATAGAAAACTAACGATCCAATAATCAAATTTTAGATGGTAGTAAGTGCTACAATTTATCAATTTACTTTATTTTGATCTAAAAGTTCAATTTAGACTTATCGTCTTTCAAAAAACACAATTTTTAGTTTATAATAGTCAAATTTTGAAGCATAAAAATGACATCTGTCGTTTTAAAAAATTGATGAAAATTTGGATCCCAGAATCCACTTTGTTGACAAAACTGATTCTAGAATCTAACATTTTGGACACACAAAACTGATTCTAGAATCTAACATTTTGGACACATTAATGTTTCTATTGTGAGAGTGAAATTTTCATTTAAAAAATATATATTTTGGTCCACAATGAACAAAAATTTCACTTTTTTGGGTGAAAAAAATTCCGTCAAAAATTCCATCGTTGGAAAAAATTTCTGTCAACGAAAAAAAATCCGTTGACAGAAGAAATTTTCGTAAAAAATTCCGTCAATAAAAATTTGGATACCAGAATCCACCAAGAATCCAAAATTTTCGTCGATGGATTTAAAATTCCGTTGATGGAATTTTTTCTGTTGTTTGGCGGAATTTTTCGATGAAAATTTTTTACGGACTTTTTTTTACGATAATTTTTCTATCGATGGAGTTTTTCGACGGAAATTTTTTCGTCAACGGAATTTTTGACGGACTAAATTTTTTACCTAGTAAAAGTGAAATTTTCGTTCATTATGGACAAAAATGTCTTTTTTTAAAACAAAAATTTTGATGTCATGATAGAAACGTTAGTCTCAATGAAAATTTGGATTCCAGAATCCACTTTGTCAACAAAGTGAAATCTAAATGTCCATCAGTTTTTTAAAACGAAACTGTTATCATTTTAATGGCTCAAAATCTAACCGTTATAAACTGAAAACTGGTTTTACAAAGACTATAACTCTAAATCGAATTATTAAATCAAAAAAAGTAAACTGATAAATTATAGTACTTACTACCATCTAAAATTTGACCATTTGGATCGTTGGATTTTTATTTAAATCTAGAGACATCTTTTCTTTCAATAAACCTCTTCTATGGCCATGGACTCCATAGTATTAAAATATGCTTAAATTCAACCATTGGATCAACTTTGTATACAAAGAAAATTTAACAATTCACTAACCCTATGTAAGAGTTTCATCAAATTATATTGAGTCTAAAAGTAACATCACTTTTATCACCTATCAGTTTGTTGATAACACTCTATGTACAACACGCAGTGTAGAAATGTGTATTGGTACGCAGTGTAGAAATGTGTATTGGTACAAAACTTATCCGTGCAAGGGAAAGTATGATCTAGAGATACTTAAACAAAGAAAACAAGAAAAGAAAAGTGAAATTTATGGATGTGTGAACATGCTTAATTTGCATGATATAGAAATTGTTGTGTATGGATTTGAGTTAGAAAACTTCTTGACACTTGATATTTTTAAGCAAAAGGTCCGATGACTCTCATAGTTGATTAGAAGAGTTTCTTCTCTTTTGTAATTCTTTTTTTAATTGGACGTTTTTGGGTTTAGAGTAAAATGTAAGTAATGTTTTATACTTTTTTTTCACATTTTTTTTAATGTTTGACATGAAAGCGTGTCTTTTGTCTCTATAAATTTAAAAAAAGGTATATTTTTTGGTTTTTTTTCCAAAAATGGAGTTGAGTTGCCATTTGCATGATTTTTTTGTCATTTTTCATGACTCGCTATTTTTGAAGGTATCTCATTGGTTTTGCTCTAAAGTCTCGGTTCTTTTAAACAACTCCAAGAGGGTTTCATGTGAAACCTCCTAAGCGAGAACCACATCGGGTTGTGCATGTATGGCATCATCCTCCTCACTGTCTAAGAGGTCTTCATCCATGTCTAAGTTCGTTTGGGTAGTGTTTGAATCTACATCATCTCCTCCCAAATGTGGGTCATCTTCAGCTGTACGGACTGATCTATGGGGTTGTCAAAGGATAATGATAAGGTCTAGGTCACACCATCAGAACTAGGAGTCTCATGCATGCCAAGTCGGGTTCTTAGCGGAGGATGAATGGCCTCTATTTGACGTGCATGTATTTCACACCGTATATGAGCAAGCTCGGCTTGTGTCAAGACAAATTAAGGTGATAAGATCCTAGAAATGCCCCCTAAGGTACCCCCTGAGGCCGAGCTTGGGCTCTCACTCAATGCCATGAGTGTAGATGATAAATTATGCAAAAAGAACGATGCAAAAATGCAAACACGTGCTGGATTACCATATTTCTCATGAGTGTACCCACCCAATGCGATGTCGATGTGCTGAGGATGAGCTACATCATCGTGGGTGCCCTTTGGAAGGACCTCTACCATAGACACCTTGGCTCCTCTACCCCTTCTGACTAACATGGTGTTTTAGCCTTAGGCTAAGCCTTTAAAAAGTGTTTTAATGTAATGTTGAGCCATGCCGATTGTGGATTTTTTATTTTTTTTAGGCGGAGTTGACAAGAAAATGAGCAAGAGAGAAAGAAGATGCTCTTGTTGTCTTCGTATGGTGCCAAGTAAAAGACTAAACTGTAGATCTTTGGTAATTGCATAAGAAAGCAAGAAAGGTTGGTTTTGCATTTCTTTTGGTCCTTCCAAGCATGGCCCTCTTGCATAGCTGCACATGTGCCTCCAATCACATGCACTACCACACCACCACCTTCCTTGTGTAAGCCTCCATTATTATTTAGCCCAATGATGTATGGGAAATGTTGTTGCTAACCGTTATGCCATTGATGCTCCTTCTACGGGCATGGAAGGCTCTACGGGAAAACTATCCAGTTCTTCTAAGTTAGTAGTAGTGGTGGTGGTGGTAATGGAAGTGGTAGGTGGTGCAGGTTTCCTTTCTCAACTATGCATGGGTGGATGGCCGGCCACGTTCCTCATGCGCTACTCACAGTGAGCTCCCTAGTGGGCGGGATGCCCAATTGCAATAGCCTTATTCAGTGTGAGGCGCTTTTGTTATGCTGTTAGGGTAGTTTCCCTCACGCTTTCCATTCTAGCCAATTTACATAAGGCCACAAAGATATAACACAGTCTTGCTTCAAATTTAAGAGAGAGAGAGAGAGAGAGAGAGAGAGAGAGAGAGAGAGAGAGAGAGAGAGAGAGAGAGAGAAACCAAAAACACACTACCTGCTTCTCCTTCATAATCTATTACAAGCTATGTGACAATGGTGCTCTTCTAGCATAATGGATGTGCTCTTCCTTCTCCATGTTCTGGCCTTGGTGTTGCTCGCTCCGTGGTTCCCATGGTGAAATCCTTGTACATAAACGATTCTTGTCTTCGAATTCTGTGCCGCAACCTTCCAAGGTATGGCATGTTGATGATCAATAGCACGCTTTCTGCTTTGGTCTTTCATTCTGCCTTGTGGCTCTTGGAACCTCTTGCAAACAACGAGCTTCTACAAGCCTCCTCGTGTTACTTTGGATGGACCACCATGCTTTGTAACGGATAGATATCACGTGCTGGCAGCATAGGTGCATGTATCTTATTTCTTATTCTAGCAGGCCCTTGCAGGGGATTGTTTATCCATCTACTTCTAAGCATGCCACCCAAAAGTCTCCCTCTCCGTGATGTGACAAATTATATGCTCACTCCTATATCAGTTGGTCTTTTCTGTCATGAAGCAGAACCAAGTGGAACTACTATTCTAAGAAACACAACTGGGAATTCGCAACGTGGAAGGATACATATATTGCCTGAAGGTGCTAGTTGCGTTTGTAATGTTCTGGCCGTGAAAAGGAAAGCAAGATCGCCTTTTTCCACATTTATTAAGAAAATTATTTTTAATATGTTAGACTATAGTGGTTGCTAGATGACGAGCATACTTTGTTGCATGGTTGCTTATATGCTTTGCATGCTTCTATAGTATTTGTTGCATGTACCCTTTGTATCTTCTGAAACTCTTAATAGAAAGGTAACAAGAATGTATCCGATCCTTCTGTGAGAAACTGCCAAAAATTCCTTGCTCTAAAAAAGACGAAACTTTTTGAAGCCTCAACAGTGGGGATTGGAAATAGTGATATTGACCAACTGGGGAACCTCTTGAAGACTTTGTTTGTATGGAGTGCCTCAAAGGAATGTTCGCATTGGAGAAGGGTGGAACACTAAACCATCCCAAACGATGCTTTCCCTCATGGCACCTCTCTAATAAATTGATAAAAAAGATTCGTACAATGGGACTGCTTCAAGCCTCAAGGAGAATTGGTCATGTGTAGAGCATTATGTCAAATCTGTATGCACACTTTTGAAGGTATGGTTGGCTACTTCATGAAGGATCTTTACAAAAGCCATTTCAAGTTCTCCTGGCACAACATTTCATCTGAAGAAATAACTCGTAGAAAGCCAGCAATTGTACGCTCTCTATGGTCAAGGAGATCTAAGAATTAGGCATGCTGCCTATCGCCAGTCAATCTGTTTGAGCATGCGTATATTTTCATGGGGAATTACATTCCGAATAAATTCAGTGTAACGCTTGAAAACACTCTGCTGCTACTGCGAATGATACGAACTAGGAAGCAATACACTGTTACATTCTGGATAATACCTAAAACAAGAAATGGTATGGCTAGAAAGTGAGCTTTGTCTATTTGGAAGGTCATAATAAAGATCCCACATGTGACATAATGCGCTGACATTGAAACAAATTTCTACATTAACATACTAGTAAGAGGATACTTCTATGGAAGCAACACATAAGAAAAAAATCATGAAAATGATGTTAGCAATGATGAACATGATGAGGTATGTAGGCGTATGTGCAGCAGTGAGCTGGCGCTCGATGCCATGCTCCTTGAGGTGTATGTGTAGCAGTGAGCTGGCTACACTATATTGACGTGGCTCACTGATCGTGTATCCCAGAACCGACCACCACTGCCCCACTAATGATGAAATTAGTATTCGATGGGATATACCCATACCTTTTCAAGGTAGAGAATATTCCCCGGACCCTAGCTAACGCTTGTACCCCTCATCATCTCCCTAACCACCATCAACGGTCACAACTACGATCCTTCCAACACATAAGTTGGGGTTCCCGTGTACCATACATCAATGTGAGATACATGTTGAGCGGTAGGGCATTGAACATATACTAACATGCCGAAGGACAATGCTTGCTTTCTTTAGATTGCTTCTTTCAAAGACAGTGTGATCGGCTTTGATTTTCTGTTCATCGTTTCTATGTACAATGTTTCACCGCGTTTGTATATACAAGCTTCGGTTCTGCCCTCGTTTCAAGTGCTTTTTCTTGTAAATTCTTTATGCAACCTGGTTTTCCCGCTATTTTCGTGCAGTATATGCAGGTGAAGAAAACTGCGTAACTGATGATGTCGCTCTCAAGAATTCTGTAACGCAACCCTCATGCTCTTCAGCCTGCCATACTTTAACGTTTTCTTTTAATAAATATTGCCATATCGACGCGCGTTAATAAATATACACACCAAAAATAGCTGAATACAGGGTATTTAAAATCTGAGTCGAATTTTCTTAATTCCGGGCGGTACAAATACACTAGGATGCCCTTTTTTAGAGCGTTGGTGCTATGCTCCCTTTCTTCTTCTTCTTCTTCTTTTTTTTGGGACGGGTGCGCAAGTAGTTTTATTAGCCGCTCGTCGGCAATGGTTTTGTAAGGCCGTAGCCACCGGTTTTCATTGTAACCACGGGCTAAGGAGGGAGGAATATTTGCAGAGACAGCTCCGCGGCCTCTGGATCTTCCTCATGTGGAGCAGCTACAAAAATCCCAACCAGGCGCATTCAATCTTTCCTCAGCTTGCAAGAGTTTCCTTTCATCCAAGCTTCGCAAAGCAAAGCAAACGAAATCTCTCTCTCTCTCTCTCTCTCTCTCTCTCTCTCTCTGTGTGTGTGTTTTTGAGTCTCTCGCCTCCCATTATTATACGCTGATCTGATAAGCTCACAGGCCGGTAGCATCAGCAGAAGCAGCATCATCATGTGTCAGGGTGTGTTTCCTTCGGCCTTCAATCCATGCGATTGCTCGCGCTCCGAATTTCCGCTTATACCATCAGCAGCAGCAGAGAAGCAGCAGCAGCAGCAGCAGCACCACCATCGTCACTACCACCACGAGAATCGCCCCTTCTCCGCCGCGTCTTCACTCTTGGCCAACTGGGTAGCTCAACGCGTGGGCGGACAGCAGCGACAGACGCCTCGGGCGCCTGGCGCAGTCCAGCAGCAACAGACGCCTCGGCCGCCCACCGTACTGCCGCAGCCCCAAGTAATTATTAGCAGCAGCAACGACTCCAGCAGCACGTCCACAAACCCACGGCTTGACACCCCCCCACTTCATCCACGCCTTCTTCTTCGACTCCACGTGACCCGCCTCATTGCTCTATTAGGTCACCATGGCATACCAACATCTACAACACAAGGTTGACTTTGCAGACCGGCTGGATGCTGAAGGCCTAATCGTTCTAGTTTTACCGGAGGAATATAATAACCGTTTATACTTTACCATGTGTTTTTTTTAGTGGAGTGTTAGATCGCTTGCACATTGGACACTCGGTCGGTGTGAAAACACACACAACTCGCCGATTTACTCTAAAAGTAATAGTTCAGTAAAGCGAGGAAATTTGCAGTTAAAGGATGGGGAGTCGAGTTAATTATCTCGTAAGTGAATTGAGATTATTAAATAGGAGCATGGAGAGTTCTGTTTTTGGTACGAAATCAATATATTGCCAAAAGAATAGGTAACTCTATAGAAGTATAGACCCAAGTTCAAAACCCAGTTACAACCATAGAAAACCCATGCGCACAATGCTCACCATGCCCAAGTAGTTGATTTTGCCCCCTTTTCACATTCAACATCCATCTTTAAAAACCTCATATAGTGAAAGACTGGGTGGATTAATGGAAACGCTTAAGTGGATTTACAATCGCTTGTAGTCCAAACATATATTAAAGAGAATAGAAGCCTTGTGGGAGACAAAATTGCATATCAATATATAAACGACTTGGGTTGAATTTTGAGTCACCTGAGAATCAACGGATACGAGATGAATTTGGGGTTCGAATGCCTACATTAGCTTGAGTGCAATCAAAGAAACTACTATGCAATGAAAGATAGGTTACATGCTTTTGCCGATCTTTATGCCAAGGAGGATAATAGGATGTGACATCGACACATGACACAACACATGGTATTAAAGATATGAACACAGCATAGAAGACATGGTACATGCCAAGACCCGTACATGGATTTTATGCTTGGCACATCACACAAGACGGGTGATTCAAAGAAATGCCACAAGATCCTATTTTAATTTTTATTTTACTTGGCGGAAAGCATGCCCTCTCACCCACGTTCAGCCACAACCCTCACACATGATTTGGGCGCATGTGACATTGACACATGATGCATAATGTGAAAGAGCTATCTCTCCCCCCTCTTGCCATCGACGTGCCCCTGCCCCTCTTTTGCCAGCCTCCCCCCCACCCTTTGCCTCCTTCAGCCCCTTCGTTTCCTCTTCGGCTTCAACTCTGTGTTCCTCATTCCTTCAAGAAGTTTCTTTGTTCTTGGGTAAATCTCACTTGGCAAGCCTTGGCCCCTTCCGATCTTCACCCCTCAAGAGGACTCCATGGTAACCGCTCCATCGTCCCCGACCGAGGCCATCGTCCGTTGCCTATCCTTCTCAGAAGTGGACCTCTAGCTCCTCTCGTTAAACGGCAGTTGCATCTCTAGAGGCCTCTGCTCCGATGTACAAGATTGTTGGTAGCCACCGGACGTGCAGACAAATCGGAGATCTTCTACTACAGGCTATCCTCCTTGGAGTACTGGCAAAGATTATAGACATTCATCCTTTGGGGCATGGCTACTACTAGGTTGAGTTTGACTCACTAACAACGTCAGATAGTCATGCAGGTGAGCCATGTCCCATTGCGTATGGCCCATTGCGTATGGGTCATTCCTTCTTTGCGAGGTGGCAACGCGGCCTGCATCCGACCCACTGGTGGTGGCTAGCGTTTTAGGAATTCCCTTGATAGTCTGCTTCCCAAGCCTCAAGAAGGAATACCTTCCTCATCTATATTGGGACTCAAGAGAGTGATGGAATTCCACCCCATTGTGCTTCGTCCCTCACATAGGAGGCCGGGATTCCATCCCTTCGCATCTCTATTGCCTTGTTCGAAGACAGCACCTCACCTCATATCCCTTCCTTGTCTTCGGGGAGACCCCCATCCTGTAGAGAGTGGAGTACTCATGCCTCCTTGGCCAATGCTTTCACTTGCATGGGATACCTCACCAGAGCTTGCCCTCGGCAGTCCGAGAGAGTGCTTCTCGGTGTCCCAACTGAGATCGTTCATTAGGGGGTAAGGAGAGAGGCAGGCTCTCAGACACACGCGAGCATCAAAACCTAACCAACGGATGATTCTGTTTTTCCATAGAATGGCAGACCGTTGGCCCACGCTACGGCCGCCAGTAGCCGACTTCTAGAGCGCTGAGCGCCACTGCCCGTCACGCGCGCGAGACTGACAGAGTACATGAGGATTTGATTGTGTCAGAGAACCATTTCGAGAATTTATCGTAGCACCCACCCATCTCCGTTATGGCCCCCCAATCACTACAAGGGTCCCACCTTCGGCCCCTTCAGTCTGGTGGTGGCCGTTACCCCTTGAGACTCCTCCTCGAGTTCTTAGACTCTAATGAGGCCAGTTGGCCCCACTGAGAGCGCTTACCGAGCCCCTCCCTGTACCCTCTCACTCTTTGGTGGATCACTCCCAATTGCTCCCATCTATCTCTTCCCCACCTCCCCACCCCACTCTGCCTCTTCTCCCCCCCTCCTCCCTCCTCCATCCTTGCCTCCGACTCTTCCCACAGAGAAGTCGCCCCTACCTCGTCCTCTTGTTTTGAGCCCACACTCCCGCCGCCCCTCTGGAGGCATCCCTCGACCCCGTCGAGACTCCTCCTTGAGTTCTTAAACTCTAATGAGGCTAGCTGGCCCCACTGAGCCCTTAGTGAGCCCCTCCCTAAACCCTCACTCTTTGGTGGATCACTCCCAATCGCTCCCATCTCTCTCTTCCCCACCTCCCCACCCCACTTTGCCTCTTCTCCCCCCCTTCCTCCATCCTTCCTCCAACTCTTCCCACAGAGTAGTTGCCCCTGCCCCATCCTCTTCTTTTGAGCCCACACTCCCGCCGCCCTCTGGTAGCATCGCCCAAAGCCGAGGCAACCGGCGAGCTCCATCGCTGTCTACTTTATCGATTCCTGGGGCCAACAGAGATGAGCATCACCACTTCCCTAGTGAGGGCTCTCTTGCCATAGTCCCCAAGCGGGTCCAAGGATCATGGGGTTGCCGGTGGATTACAATTTCTTCCGATGTCTTCTAGTGGAAGGAACTGATATTTTTGAGGAGACAGTGGCTCCCATTCAGATCTGTGTGGTGTTTCATCATTCCAGGCCATCTACGCCAAAGAGTGGTGCAATGATTATTCTCCTCTCCCTTGAGTGTGCAGCCCTAGAGACGGAGTGGGACTTGGAGTCGGTGGTTGCCCGCCATCCAAGGGAAAGCAGTAAAGCTCTCACGCCATCTTCATGATTTATGCATCAATGATGTGATCACCCATCTCTAGCCCATCGTTTAAATGGAGCTGGGAGGCTTAGGCCATAGAGATCAGGATGGGGAGGTGGTGTCTTCCAGCCTGGAGGTACTGCTCTTTGTGTTCCTTTATATCTCAGTTGTAGTACCCCTTCCCCCCTCTTAAAGATACCTTCATTGTGATCGATGGAGTTTAGAGTAAGCCTATTCTCATGCTCGGACAGAGTGGCAACACATGGAAGACAGGATCTGTGCTCACTTGGCACGCCTTCACCCCCCAGGACCGATTGTGATTACTCCCCATCTTGAAACCCACACCCAAGACTCTTCGAGTGGAGGGAAGCTCCGATAGTTCTGCCTCCCAAAAATTTTGATATGCGGATACCCTCATGGAACATTCAGGGTTTAAGGGGGCCTCAACGCTTTTAGAGGCAAGGCGTCCTTGGGGAGAGCTACATAGAGTTAGACTTGGGGGACCCGTTGACATTCTCTTTATGTAGGAGCACTGTCTTTTCGAGGGGTGCACCCGTCACTATGGGAAGATTTTACCAATCAGAAGTCACACGTCTTGGTCTGCCTCTTATGGCCCCTCATGGAGGCAGGGGAGTTTGTATTTCTCTCAGCGCGAGGAGCTCTTGCGGAAGTGGTAGGCTCAGGTGTCATAGTCTCTAGGAGTGCACAATGGGATACCATTAGGATTGGAGAGGATTGTGTAGGCTTCCTTAATGTTTATGCCCCAAACGTCGGCAAGTAAATCCACCTTCTAGAGTATAGTCCATCATGCCCTTCCTCAGGCTAAGGGGCAGCCCATACAAGCTGCCCAGCCTCCAAACAAAAGGGGACATTCAGTGCCCAGCCTCTTGGGCAGCAGGCGCCTAAGTGCCCAGCCCTATTTCCCATGCGTTTAAGTGCCCAGTCAAGCAACAAAGGGATGCGCAGCATTTAATGGTATTTATTGCTGTATTTTCTCAGTCGCGGGACATTTATGGGTTGGCCGACTGTTGTAGTACTGGCCGACTGCTCATGATTGGGTAGTATAAAAGGAAATGCCCACAATCCCATTCATTCATCTCATTCTCCACCAAGAGCTCAAGCATAAGAGGCTAGACAAAGCCAAGGCATCACCCTGGTTGGGGGGTCTAGGGGGCTAGCAGCCTCCCTGGCGGCAGGGGTTCGGGGGCGGGATCCCCCTGAGGCGACGGTATGAGGAATATTCCCTAGAATATTCCCTCAGATACTAGGTCCATCATTAGTGGGTGGTGGTCAGTGGTCGGTGGACCGCATTCTTGTTGATACGCGGGCAGTGAGCATGTCTATGCAATGTAACCGCCCTCGTTGTATACGCATCTACCACACCGCCTACAATACTATTTATGGACATGGTTGCAGAAGACCAAGACATGGAGGTAGATGAATAGGACAAAGTAGGTGTTCTTAGAATAGGAGAAAGCAGGTGTCCTTAGTTTGGTGTCCTTTTCTAATAAGCGATCTACTCGCCAGAGTCTCTTTGATAAGAGGGATTTTGATTTCTCAACGCAGAGGCTAAGGAAGAGATGCCGAAGAGGAAGAAGCAGAAGAAGAAGGAGCAACGTCTTAGCACTGACATGAAGGAAACGAAGGAGGAAATTTTTGAGAGCAATGATATTGCTCTAATTGATGAGAAACTTTTCGATTTTGTCTATAACGTGGGAGCTGCTCTGTAGCCTTTAACATTATTGCTGAGATGTTTCTTATATAAGCCATTTGGATTCCTCTGCTACCTGCAGTGCTTCTATAAAGAGCTTTCTGAAAGGGGTGAAGAACTAATGTATGAAGGTACTATTCAAGATGAGATTCCCCCAGAAGATAAGTTACCTTCTGATGAGGAGGCAAAACATGAGGAAGAGATTGAGTTAGTGTACAGGAGGAAGAGGAGGCGAAGTCAATGGATATTGTTGCTCTTAAGACGTCAACAATACAAAGACCTCTAGTGGATGTAGATGTCGGGGATTACGTTCGCTGCTATGCACTAAAATCTTGCTGCTCAGCAGCGCTTTGAGCAACGAAATTTCACTGCTCTCTACAGCAAAATTTCGTTTTGTAGAACAGCAAAATTTCGTTGCACTGTTGAGCAACGCCGTTTTAGTAGTGAAATTTCACTGTTATACTGTGATTTTGCTGCTAGAGAGAGAATAGCAGCGAGATTTACACTGCTATTTTCTTTGCAAGAAATTCCAGAGTTGTTGGATGCTGAATTCTGAAAGTACATGTCACATACACATAGAAAATGATGTATAGTTTTAAAAAATCATCCATTAAAACCCTTAGAGCCTTGTTTCGAGAGAGAAAAAAAAAAGATTATATCTAATGGAATCTCAATGAAAAGACGGGGTTCTATATCAATATCAATATCACTATCACTATCACTATCATGATCCAATGAAGCATTGTCATGATTGATAGGTGACTCATCATCTTCTTCCGACGAGCGATGTTCCTCATGCTCTTCATCAGCCCCGTCCAAAATGTTTTCTTCACCGTCTTCTTCCAATGAGCCGATTTGAGGTAGTACTTGCACCTCATCCAGAGATTCAGCCTCCACATCTTGATTTTGAAAGATATGTTTTAAAACCGAGGGGAAACTTGTATAACATACCACCACTTTGGATCAATTCGATCGACGTGAAACACAACCTAATATCACAAAGCAAAGGGGTTACACTTTTATTATACTACATCCAGATTTAATTTGGGATTAGTTGGGTTACTAACCTATTGACAGTGTTGGGGTAGTACGAAGGTATCTTTCTCATCATTCCAAAACTTGGTGAAATCAATTTGGAAGAACCCATTTTGATGTTTCTTCACAGTTTTTTGAGCACCTCTATATATCACCTTGAACTATTTGACATCAAAGATGAATAGACTAAATGCTCTAAATCCAACCTCAAGAATATCCTAAATAGTTCCACAATACTCAAGATTGTCCTCTATGACATTGGTATCATGTCTACTGTCTCGACTTTCTTGCTCAAAATTTACCATCACACCACAATCAAATGTGTTTCTTTTAGAATCCACACGCTCCGTGTGAAAGTGCCTTCCCTCTGACCATATTACATTATATAGTTTGTACTAACATTAAACAAAAGCATGACATTTAATATATATAGTGCATTAAACAAGGTATATACGTGAGATAGAGATTAAGAATGTACTTACTTGAGGGTCACATCCTCTTGCATACTCATGATCTTTTCTTGTGACCATCTCTCCATTTTGCAATGCCATCGATATTGCCATACATATACACTTATATCACATCCACAAATACACACACAGAGAACCATATACAACAGACACACACATACAGTACACCCAAAACGAGAGAGAGAGAGAGAGAGAGAGAGAGAGAGAGAGAGAGAGAGAGAGAGAGAGAAGTTTGTGCATTTTGGCGCGATATGGCTCTTGTAAGGGTAATGGAGGTGCTTTATCACGCCAAATTGCACACACATACACACACATACATATACACTTATATCACATCCACACACACACACACCAACACACACAGAGAACCATATAAAACATAGACACACACATACAGTACATCCACAAAGAGAGAGAGAGAGAGAGAGAGAGAGAGAGAGAGAGAGAGAGAGAGAGAGAAATTTGTGCACTTTGGAGCAATATGGCTCTTGTAGGGGTAATGGAGTTGCTTTATCACGCCAAATTGCACAAATATAAGAAGGGGTTTCTCTCCTTTTCTAATTCATGCCAGTGTCTTACTTATCAGAAAAAAGAAAGCTTAAGCGGGGAGTCACTACGCTGGATCCTGAGTTTAGTGCTACGGGTAGGAGCGACATGTGGATGAAGTCTGCAAAGCTGTTGATAAGCACAAAGAAAAGATCTATTGACTTCACTAC
>NC_141065.1:4054899-4267399 GCF_041138505.1 Cibotium barometz | reverse complement strand
ATGTAGCCATAAGACTGAATAATATCTTCCATATAGTACAAGTGCACTCAATGTCATATATTTGAGTGCCCTCAATAGCCTTTGTGCATCTGACCCTCCAAAATCTGCCAAGCTATGATACTAGCAATGAGGCCACCGTGTAAGAATATGTCTCCCCCTATATGAGTGCCAAAATCTATGCCAAAATCTCTTTTGAATCAATGGGGTGATGTCATAGCTCTCCCAATGCCTAAGAGTAGGAGTCCTTTGAATTTGCCCAAGTAGAAGGAGCTTGGCATTATGGACAGTGTCTATCCATATTGGTTGCATCTATCCATTCCCACTCACTAGGAACCCAATGAAGATATATGATCTACCATACAACCATAAGCACCAAGACCCATGGGTCACAATATTAGGTAGAGGGTCTACATGCCAATGCTTTTTTAAGAAGCTAACTACTCTCATTCGATGAAGGGCAGTGCTAGTAATAATCTCCCTACATGTCACATTTCAACAATCTCCCATCCTGGCTAGATAGAATAAAAAACATTATCTCCCTCCTCGCCCTGATCCAACAAGGCTAACAACTTTAATGGCACTCATGTCCTTGAGAAAACTCTCAACCACCTAGCATGATGTTAATCTTGATAATCCACTCATGAGCTATAGATGCATCAATTTGATCGATCTGCCTATCACCAATCTTTTTGACTAGTTAAGAGTGAAAAACTAGAACTAGTATTATTTTGATTTTAGGTTTGCTTTCTTTCTCTATAGTCACGGAATTTTGGTTTATAAATTATGATAACCACAGCTAGACCTATTTTTAATATCATGCATAATATTATTTTGTTTGAATGAATACTTATTACTTTGCTAAATGAGTTTGCTTGTAACAACTACCTAACCTACTATGTGGAAAAAATTAACAAAACAAATGTCAAGGGATCTCGCCACAAGCAGCTACGTACATGATTGCTTTAACCTTATTGGAAAGAAAATTTACAAAAATAGTCTTTGACAAACACATCTATTGTAGCCTACTTGTGCTAAGCACTATTTTTGCCAATTTATGTGTTATGCATTAATTGGACTACGATCTCCGTAGGACATATACATTGATTACGTAGAGAGCATCCATGCCCCTTGTTCTCAAGTTGCTTGTGTTGATGAGACTGTGAACCCCTTATTCCTATAAAATTCAAAGAGAAAATGATTAAAATTTTAGAGAGACTAAATGCTTAAAGCCAATTATTTACCCACACAAGAAAATTCATCTCCCAAAAATACCAAGCAAAATAGAGCTTACATTTGACCTAGAGTTTCCTCGTAAACCAGAACTTGCCATGGAACGAACACGGCCTTCCACTTTTCCTGTTGAAAAAATTTAGTCCACTATGTGATATGACTCTATGGTGCATGCACAGAAGGGAGTTATATTTGTACACATAAAGAAAGACATCCTTAGGATATTTACAAATGATCAAAACAGCATGTGTAAAGAGAACATTAGTTTAACAAGAAATTGCTAGTCCACCAGTATGGTCCGCCATGATCTCTAGCTATAGGCAAATCCTAAAGGGTCCATGTCACCCATGAAAAATGCTAAGCATCAAAGTCATCCATGCTCCCATATCCCCTTTCCTAGTGCCATGTGCAAACGATTGGTTCACTCTTGGTGCCACATTGATTAAGTGGAGGATTAAGTGGAGGTGGGTGTGCAAGACACACTCAACATGTGGACCTAACAAGTCTACTCCTACGCTTAACACCAAGCATGCTCATGAGCACACCACGCCACACGAGTATACCGCACAACAGCGTGAGTTTTTATGGGCTGTCTACCAAACCAAGGTCCAATGTGGCCCACCTACAGTGTGTGGATAGTCTGGGCACCCGCAGCCATGCTAGAAAGGGCAGGCAGGCAGGCACCCGACCAGTTGCCGTACGGCAGTTGGGGGCAGGTTGGGTACCGGTTGGGCACCAGAGAGCAGGTCGGGCAACCCTGGTCACAGGCTGATTGAGCAGGCCAACCAGTAGAAAGGACCCCAAACGGTCCTATAAATAGGTCCCCTCCCCTCATTCAATCATCAAACAATCATTCAGCCTCGAGTAGCCAGACAAGATCTTTGCCTACGTTTGAAGGCACATATCAGTAAGAGACAGCTAACGCTTGGGAATTAGCAATGTCTTCTGTGAGCTTGTGCTTCATCTCTAGTTGTTGATCATTTTGTAAGTTCTAGATGGCCATTGTACTACATCCTGTTGTATAATTGGGCTTGGGTTCTCAAAAATAATAGAAGATAAGAGTAGATTGCTAGTGTATAATTGTATTCGGGAAAGTCTTTCCCCATTCATCTCACAACTACATTCCTACAAACTTTCTTTTCCAGCATCCTGTGTGTTTCTTTAATTGGATCGATACATATAATGAAGAGAGCATAGTTCGGGATTGAAAAGTAACGTTTTGGTGTAAGCTTATTTCCAGTTGTCCGCATTCTTCAGCCATGCTCACCGATGAGCAAATGGCGGCCTCGGCTGATATGATGTTGGCACAGCTGGATAGCCAGTTAGTAGTGTTTCACGGAAACGTTTGCTGGGGGAGTTGCGAAAACAAAGGGAGATTTGGGATAGTCCCATGTGAAGCACACAACACCAGCAAACAACAGAAGGGCAAGCATAAATCCAACAAGAAATCTGTTAAGACCATAGTGGGTAAGGTTTCTGTAAACCGGACTCGGTCTTCAGACAAAACCAAAGGGCGGTGCAAAAACAAACTTGCACACAAAACACTTCAACACCTTTGAGGACCAAGAAAAGGAAAACAAACAGGGGGAGCTAGAGTGCTCCTGCAAACAGTACACGGACACCGATTGGCCCCAAAATGCAGTGGCGCCCCTTGCGGTATTTCTTTAATTGATTATAAGAGAGCTTTGATTACAATAAGGCTGGAAACTCAGCCGTCTCACAGTAGAACTCCTGAAGCCTGCAAAGAGCTTGCATCATGGCTTCTTGTCCACTCGGCATCCACAAACAAATCCAACCATTGTTCACATCAAAAGACTCTTTCACCTGGAGTCTTGCATACAGAAGCTTTCTCCCATGATCAGGGGTGCCACAACCATCCATAGCCTCACCCTGTGAACAGCATCACACCATGACACATCCAGTGCTTCTGCATCACAAGAAAGACTCCCAAACTGTTTCCCAAAAGAGAACTCGCATCACAGCACAGCATACCATTCAATAGACACACCTGTACACTCACTCTCTACCTTCCAAGGGTACTAACCATCTCTGTCATGGATTCCGAACCCTTGTCCAATCAGTAGCAACGCTATACCAAACATGTGTCCACTCCTGTGACCGCTGCCTGCATGTGACCTATCTCCTGGAGAAACCCAAATACATGTTTCCACATGAAACAAAGACCTATTTCAGCAAGCATCAGGTGACCTGTTTTCCCATGAAACATCTGATCTGGCCCAGCATGAAACCCATGTCCTATTTCCACTTGAAAACATTCTCAGCACATACTCAAATGTAGTGCCAACACAACACCAAACAAAAGAGAGAGCTCTTATTGAATATGTCTGGCTGTATTTATGCCCCACAACTATGTTTTAAAGGTATGTCCAAAACTGCAGGTCCCTCTGTCTCTTCCAAGCAGGAAGGAAGCAATCTACTCCATGGGTATGCACCCATAAGAGCTTGCGTCACTCCCATGCCAAGAAACATAACCAGGTTACCTTGTACTTGCAGCCAATAACCCATGTACACAGTGTACTTGCAGCCAAGCAAAACAGCCCATAAACATTCCTCCCCTCTTGTTTTGCAGCCGGGAGAGAAAACCTGTGAGAGAACCTGCTGTCCAGCCTTGTGTTTCCCTCCGACAGTCCACGCTTCTCAGCTGACAGTCATCTTCTTGCCAAAAGCAAAGGAGAGAGAAGAAGAAGAAGATCCTGCAGTCGCCTGTATATTCTGCAGCACAACAATCAATCTGTCCTCCAAACGCGAGAGAGAGAGAGAGAGAGAGAGAGAGAAAAGAAGGCACGTGTCTCTGCACTGTAGCGCAGCACAGCAGCTAACCCTTTACTCTCCAACATGCATGCGTAAGGGGCTATTCAGCTGCACCTGTAACCTCAGCAACACAGCCCCGCCAGCAGTCCTTCCAAAAAGCCACAGTGCAACCCTGAAGTACAGCCCACCAGCCACCGTTTTCTCCAATCAACCACAATTCAGCGCTACTGGCCAGCACACCTTTCCCAAAAAGCATGAGAGAGACAGAGGCGTGTCTCCAAAAATGGTGTAGCCTCCAAAATTAGCTTCTTCTTCTTCTTTTTTTCCTAGAAAGAGACTTCTATTAAGTATGAGAAAAACATACAACAATCACAGCTATAAGCCGGAAAAGAATAGAATCACCCCAATATGTAACGTGATTTCAACCACTGAGGAGCATCATGATGCCATGTAAGACCTGTGATACTAGAGGAAAAGAAGATGCCATGGTCCCATTCCCGCATAAATATCACACGCTTCGCCTGCGCAGAACAAGAGGGCCCCTGAATGCCAGCCCAAGTAGCCATAAGAGTGTGGATGATATCACCCCATATAGTACTAATGCAGTAAGACCCAAAAATCTGGACACCCTCAATAGTCTCCTTGCATCTAGCTCTCCAGATTTGCCATGTGCCAGATGGACCACAGCAGCAGCAGGACATGGATACCGCCCACACCAGCGGTACACTGATGATTGATCGTGCGATTGAGCTTGGGCGGTCCAGACGCCCACGACTACGGAGGAGGGCATCCCAGCATAGACGGAGGTTGCAGCAGCGGATTCGGATTATTCTTGCGAGACATGCGGGACACCCAGTCAGGGTGCTGACCACAGAGGATATTGAGGAGATCCGCCAGCGTCCGATGCGGCACATATTATGAGATGGAGGCACCTCCATAGTGTACCAGCGGTACACTGATTGATCGTGCGATTGAGCTTGGGCGGTCCAGACGCCCACGACTACGGAGGAGGGCATCCCAGCATAGACGGAGGTTGCAGCAGCGGATTCGGATTATTCTTGCGAGACATGCGGGACACCCAGTCAGGGTGCTGACCACAGAGGATATTGAGGAGATCCGCCAGCGTCCGATGCGGCACATATTATGAGATGGAGGCACCTCCATAGTGTACCCCCCCCCCGTCCCACATGATATTGTATCCCCTCACTGTACTCCACTCACCTCCATAGCGTACCCCCCCCCCCCCCCCCCCCCTTCACTATATTCACACCCTATAAGGGTTTCTGTTTACCTTCCAGTTCCAGTTTCATTTTCTAGGTGCCAGTAGTATCATCTTTATTTTTCATTTTCTGGTTTTTTATCCAGACATTGTATCAGATCCACCATGATGTAACTTTTTGGTCTCATAGGTCATTATGGCCTTTTGAAGACGTTAATATAACATTTCATTTCATTTCTCTCTCGCTCCGTCATTTTCTCTCAACCACACAGAGCAGAACAGAGTTATCAGGAAAGACATTGTCAGACTCGATACTCAGAGGACATGGAGTTCACCTAGTCGTCCACTAGGGACGAACTGGCCTTCTACAGAGATCACCTCCTATACCTAACAAAGGATGGGTTCATCATCTGTCCACGCTACATGGACATACACCTATCCTTTGGGGTGAGATGTGCAATCGGCCAGATCCGCACCTCGTCCAACCAGCTGAGAGTGGAGACTTCCAGATATGGGCTTAGGACGGCCACACCAGAGGACATGATATGCCAGCTCTGTCACACAGAGGCATCTGCGTACCCATGTAGATGTATCTGCACCAGCCTCATAGAAAAGTCTATAATCAAGTGTGGATTTATAGACCTGAGAATCCGTCTAGCCACATCTAAGTGTGGCTTCCTGGAGACCTGCATAAACTGACTCACAAGTCCAACAGCATAGCTCAAATATGGCCTAGTAATGGTCATGTAGATCAAGCTACCCACTATGTGCCTGTACAAAGTGAGGTTCTCCAAAAGCTCACCTGTATGTATGGAAAGCCTTGTGTTCTGCTCTAATGACACTGAAATAGGCTTACATCCTACTGTACCATACGTGGACACAACATGTCCAAGCCAAACTGTCTCTGTAACAACAAAATGCCATGAGGTAATCTCACCACCTGTATACCCAAGAAATACCGTAGCTCATCCAAATCCTTCATCTCAAAATTCTGCTTCAAAATCCTAGCGCGGGGAGTGTTCAAAGGACGACTCACACGGCAAAACCTGCCTTGGTCTTGACCAGCCTGGATATGGTGAAAAATGGTGTGCTTCCAGTATGCTGGGCGAGGGCCGACGAAGCGGTCCCTGAGGACACCTAAGGAGGATCCTGGAGGGTTCTGACCAGGCGATGCACATACTCGCGATGCTTAGGACACCCATGCGTATGTCGTGGAAGATATATATATGTATGATGACGAGAAAATTATTGTAATCTATTACTGGATCTCGTTGCTGACATGCTAGTCTCAACGGAGAGTCCAGAGTGATACTGTTTTGTGAGAAACAAGGATTGAATGGAAATTTTGAGTTATGACATCTGTAACCTTGTCAATGGATTGTTTTAAAAGTTAAAGTTTAAAGAGGAGTGTATGCATATCTATATTCTAAAGCAAAAGTTAAGAAAGGCATTCAATTATGGGTGGGTGAGTACTTGTCTAGTTCTACCAATTCCAGTGGTTGGGCGGTGGCTAACCCATGGGCCGGATGGGATTAGAGGCTGGAATCAGTAGAGTTTTAATAATAAAATTGATCAATAGGAATACGCTTAGAACTCGAGTAATTAATTAAAAGCCTAAAAACTTCTCTGATGAATAGATCAACGACTGTGCCTGATTCAATTAGAAAAAAACTCCTATTTAGGCATCATACCATAAATTGTTGCAGTGGGGATTCTGTTCATAATGTAAATAGCAGTTGCTATTGCTACTATCTAAAAATAATCTAGCATATTCTTTTCAGACATCAATGTACGTGCGACTTTTGCAATGTGCCTATTTTTCCTTTCTGCAACACCATTCTGTTGCGGAGTGTACCTGCATGTGAACTGTCTCTTGCTTCCCTGCTTTCTCAAGAAATCAGGGAACTGATTGGAGATATACTCTCTCCCACCATCTGATCTCAAGCATTTTATTTACATGCCTTTTTCCTTCTCGACTAAGACTTAAATCTCTGAAAGTGAGCAAGCACCTCACTTTTCTCCTTCATGAATTAAACCCACACTTTCCTAGTGTGATCATCAATGAATGTAACATAATACCTGGAACCTTGTTGCAGTCATGGTCGGTCCCCATACATCCAAATGTATAACATCCAATGGTCTTACACTAACGTGCTTTTCATGCGGGAAAGAATATTTGGCCTACTTAGCAAGCTAGCATGCTTCACATACTTTGTGCATACCATAGACTTTAAACTTCAACAAACCTGGGATAATATTTTGGCCCTGGATAGACTGTATATTCACATGACCAATGTGCTTGTGCCATATGTCAAAATCTACAATGACGCATGTCCTATGTGCAAACATTGTTGACTTCACCTCAGGCATGTTAACATCATCCTGCATAGACAATGGCACTTTATCAACATGCGCAATGGACTATGGAATGCACAGTATCATCACCTGTTTCTACATATCCTGGTTTTTCCATTTTCTGCATATCTCTAAACCACTCACCATGATTGGTCAGGTGGTTAGAGGCGCCAGAATCCATTTACCAAATATCTCCTGATCCTAACACGTATCTTGTCGTGGAACTGAGCATGTGTTGCATCACAAATAGTTGCCCACTTCTATCATCACCACTCTATTTTTCTTGATGATGCATAGTTGCCTTGCTTGCAACTTTCCACTTTTGGTATCATTCTACTTTTTATAGCAATCCTTTGTCATGTACCCTGGTTTGCCATAGTCATAGCACTCTATGCTATTTGCATTTTGATTTCTTTGCCAACCACCTCGGCCTCTCTAGCTCCCCTTGCCCCTAGAGTGGCCTCTTTCACCTGTATGAGATTGATTTTCTTCTTGATATTGCTACTGGTGGCTTTGATTTCCAAACTGTCCACCACCTCATCCTCTAGATGACGACTTGCCTCTACCATTACCTCTTCATTTGCATTTCCAGAGGATGAACCTCCCCCAATATTCATTTCTTCACAGATGAGGAAAGCAACCAATTTCTGAAAATCACAAAACTTCTCTCGAACTACAATAGAGGTTTGAAACTGTCTATATTCTTTTGCAAGACCATTCAAGGTCACAGACACCATATCATCATCTACTCGTAATCCAATAGAAACAAGCACATCTGCAAGCCCTTTAACCTTCACTAAGTAATCATTTATACTTAGTTTTCCTCTAGTCGCATTGTGCAACTCTTGCTTTAGCTGTATCTTTCGAGCTTGGACATTTGTGTTGTACATCTTTACCAAGGTGTCCCAAGCATCCTTAGGCACTTGTGCATCCTATATATGCACAATCATACAATTTTCCACGCTGACAAACAACCAGTACAACACCTTTCTCGCTCTTTGATGCCATGCTTTATATACTTACACCTGCTGTGGAGTCAGATTTTCTTCAGCAATCTCTGGCTCCTTTTTCATAAGAAAATTGGTCATCCTAAACTTCCAAAGTTATTCTTGTCCAGCTTCTCGCTCTTAAGTTGGGATAGACTGTCAGACATGATTACCTTAGGAACTTACCAAATGGTGCTTTCCAAAAACCTCTGCACTTACAACAATCTACAATCTCCAACACTACAATACTGTAAACTTGTTATAATGCCACTATATGTGAACCAGTCACATATACATACATCTGGCAACACTTAGATTCTCTGCAGGAGACTGTCATGCAACCAAATTTCTGCTATAGCTTTACACTAAACTAGAAATTGGACATATACACTCAAAATCGACAGTTCACTGAGTGCCTGCAGGAAACTTGCAAAGCCGAAACGCGACTGAAATGCGTGGAAACGTGCAAAAACTCAATTAACGTACTCAACTACACACAATGTGTCTTCTAGCTTCACCCAAGAGGATGCCTCAATCTGAGATAGTGACTTTCCTGTTTTTTTTTTCCCAAGAAATAGATTCTTCTATTAGTTAATGAAAAACAACCACGATGGGATAAATACAACCACAAAGGGCTAGATACAACCTCACCTCATGTACAGGGCAGGGAGAAAATAATCAAAGCCCCGACTGGCCACTCTATGAGGAGAAGGCTATCTCATACAGGGAAGGGGAGGGAGGAATATCCACACAGGTGGTCTGTAATGCCAAATGGGATCACCACCTCTGTTGGTGAGAAAGGGCCAAGCCGCCAGAGCCTCAAGAAAACTTCCCGTCGCTTCCGCATGCGGTCAGAGCCACCCTCCAACTTCCCCCACTGATCCCGGAGGGTATGGATGATGTCGAGCCAAACGCTCCTGATGGACTCCGCAAGCGGAGTGTGGGTACCCTCGATGGCTTCGCTGCATCTAGCTCGCTATATGTACCAGGCTACAATGCTACTGCAAATCTCCCATCTCTGGCATGAGCCCGGTCTCCAGTGGTGGACAGTAGATGGGACTGTGACTAGTACTGCCAAAATGCGGAGGTGAGAAACCTCAAGGACTAGCCCCCCACCATCCTCGTCATAAGCCCTGACAACCTCAGCCTCTGTGGCCCAAGCAATGGTGCTCCATGTAATGATCCGGGTCGAGGCCCTAACCATCCTGAAGATGCGGAGAATCTGCTCCCAAACCTGCTGAAGCTTCGGGCAATCCCATTGACAATGTCGCTAAGACTCGTGAGGGTGGCCGCACCTCGTGCAAGCTGCTAGTCGACCTCCAATGGCCAACCACATGCCAACCGCCAAGCTCCTGTGTGCCATCAGCCAAAGAAAGAGGGTGATCTTTCGAGGCCGAAAACTATCCCAGAGCCTCTTCCAAAAATCTGAGAGGAAACGCTGGGAAAGGCCCAATGATGATTGCCAATCGACCGCTGCTACCACGGTGCCATCCATCTCTGGCATCTAAATCCTGTGGCCTAGCCGCACCGTATATGCAAAAAGGGGCCATCCAAAGTCTCTTCCCGATCAGCAGGATCATGCCAAGTCCACTCTCCCAGGTCCCACTCGGGGTGCGTGAGAGGTCGGCTCTCCCATATCCATAGCCGCCAGAATCTCTCCCTTGGCCACCTTGGCTAGCAGGGGGTCTATGTACCACACCCGTGCATGAAATTTCCATGTCTTCCTGTAGCTTTCACAGCTACCAAAGGTGTTGCTCCAAAATCACAGAGAGAAAGAGATGCAAATACCCTTACCCGTTGTAACTATTTGGTCCTCCTTGCCTTTTCACATGATAGAACTCATGCCCAGACACATGGACATGATAATGGACACATGGGAATAGTGTTACTAAAACGCTGGAATTGAAAAAAGCATCAATCTTGGTCAAAAAGCAAGAAAAAGCAAAAGTCAAACTTTGTTGACCAAAAAGCTGAGGGCACCATTGGAAAGAGGACATTAAACTGGATCAAAAAAGCTAAAAGCCACTTTTTCAAAAAGCTGCTCTAGGGCCAGAAAGCAAGGCCCTGAAGATTATAAAAGCATAAATCAAGAACTTTGACTATTATTAAAACAAAAGCAAAAAGGCAAAGAAAAAGCAAAAAAATCAAACAAATGCCAAGAGGTAAAAACAAAAGCAAGGCAAAATAAAAGCAGGGACCTCCCATCTACTATATAAGAGGCTTGGACCACCATGGAAGGGCATAGAGAAAATCCTTGAGGAGAACAAGAGGACCTTGTTTGAGAGGCATCAACATCTTTCCTCCGTAATTCATCAAACCGCCCACCTCCTCCACCTCTGTCGGCGGCAGCCACTTTTGCAACGCCAACAACCGCCTGCTCCGCCCCTCTGCACACCACCGCCACCTCTGTACAGTAGCAGCATCGATATATTGTGCTGTTTTTCACTATCCACCTGCACCAACCAGAGAAGAAGCGTCGCCGCCTGCTCTGCCCTCTGACCAGTTGCTCCGCTTGCCCAGTCAGCTGAACCACCTCCTGTAGCCGTCAGCAGCGCCAGCAAACGCCAGCGTCGCCGCCTACCTGCCTCACCCTGTGTGCCGCTTCTGCCAGCAACATCGTCACCGTCCTGTGCGCTGCCTCCACCTATGGCCGCCTCTGTTTGCAGTACCCGCCTGCACCACCCTGCTTTACATTGCCCTGTGCGCCTGCGTCGCTGCTGTGAGCCATCACTAAGCTGCCACCCGAGTTGCCATGTGGAAACATATATGTACCACCTTGTGTAAACCTCTTGGGATTACTATTATCCGGAGTGAAAATAAAGAGCCTTGTGGATATTTGGGAGCATCAACCATTGGATTTTGGCACTAGCCCGGTGTAAGTCTCTTGTGGGTTATCCTCGTGGTGAGCTCAGCATCAGTTATCTTGTGCCTCGACATCGACTCAGCCCGATCTCGACAACCATGTCAAGAGTTGAGGGAGACCAAGGGCCTCAATAAGGGAGCAACTATGAAGCCAACCCAGAGCATCAAAGAGGGATCCAAGACTGCCAATCTGTCTCTCATAAGACCGCAGTCATGACATCAGCTGAATATCGAGACTTTCAAAAGTTCAAAAAAGTATCTTCAAGAAGAAGAGTTTCTAGCTTAGAGAACCAAAAAGGAACAAGACTACAGAAGAGCTCGGATGTTCGAAGACTTTATCAAAGACCAGACCACCGAAGCCAAAGGTGTCGAAGCTGCCAAAGCATACCTACGAGGTAAAGGAGTTACCATTAGAGAAGAACCCAAAGTCACCCGATCCATCACACATGGAGGACAAAGAGAAGCTACCCCTCGACCCGCTCTATCAGATGCAGCCTCTTCAGGCTTAGCAAAAGAGAAGAAGGCAAAGAAGCCTTCAACCGGCAAAGCAGATTTCAAGCTCGGAGAGAAAAGCATAAAGTTTGATACCTTTTGTGGAAAGCGGGACACTCAAAAAGCTCTATCCTTCATCAAACAGTTTGACGCTGCCTTTAGAGGAGAGGAGTTCTCCGAAAAGTCCAAACTCCGCAGTCCATATGTACTTAAAAGATGCTACCTTGAATTGGTGGCTAAAGGTGGTCCAAGAAGGGACCAAGCCTACCTCATGGGCTGATTTCAAAACCATGTTCAACAAGTTCCTTCTCGTAACCTTCGAGGCAGATGTACAGAAGGAATGGGATGAGGTAAAGCAAAAGGCAAGAGAAAGTGTGGCAACATATGTTAATAACTTTTCAGCCGTCTCATTGAAGTTTACCAAATATACTCCTATCCCACCATCGATGAAAATGCAAAAGTTTGTCAATGGACTGCAACCAAAGCTTTATCAAGCAGTCTATATGATGGGACCTAAAACCTTGGAAGAAGCCCAAGACAAAGCCTTGCAAGCCGAAGCTCTATATATGGCTTGGATAGTGGGCAAATCAAAGAATGAGAATCAAGACTCGTCCAAAAAGAAGGAGTTCAAAGGGGGAACGAGCCACAAGAAAAGAAAAACAAAAATGAGGATAAACCCCCATTGTACCAAAAGAAGCTATCCCGCAAGCAACTCGAGGATTATGTCAAAGAAGGTAAATGTTTCCAATGTGGAAAGAAAGGACACATGGTTGTAAAGTGTCCTGTTAAACCAAACCAAGAAGCCAAACCGCCCCAAAGCAATACATTACCTAAAGAACTCCAACATCAAGATGATACACCACCAGAGAAGAGGCAACTCTTCAAAGCTTGGAGCAAAGTGGCAAACCAACCAATACTTATCCACTTCGATAGTGGTGCTACCCACCACTACATCCATCCATGAGTGGTTGAAGCCATGAACCTCCCTCCAGATAGGTTCGGAACTCCTATTACAGCAGGTGCTGCTTTTGAATGAATGTCAGCCGAGGTGACTCCTATTTTGGAAAAGCTTCGCTTACTGATTGGAGACTATGTAGATCATGCATGAGAACTTTATTGTTGGCAAAGCTGGACATTGTGATGTGATTTTGGGTATGCCTTGGCATAAGAAGATAGACCCGGCCATTGATTGGGCTGGAAATAAGATTAGGTGTCCTTTTAAAGGCAAGAATGTAACTTTTAATGTAGGAGTTGAGGGGAATTCCATTCCACTCATTAGTCATGTAGAAGTTCCTAAAGCAATAAAGCAGTCCATTTTCCCATACTTGGTATATATAAGAGATCCAAAGGAATCTAAGGGTGATGAGTCACTCTCAACTCTTGATAGTAAAAGGAAAGATTTCCTCCGCAGAATCGTTACAACCTTTGCCAAATCCCAACATTCCATGGGAAAGTATTGATATGGACTTCATCTTTGGATTGCCAAAGTCAGGATTTAGGAATGATGGAATATGGACTATTATTGACAGGTTCAGTAAACAAGACCACTTCATTCTAGTGAAAAAGACCATCTGCGTTGATCATATAGCAAGTTTGTTTATTCATTACATTTTCAAACATCATGGATAAACCAAATGCATTATAGGGGATAGAGAACCTCCGACTACTAGTTTCTTTTGGAGAGCACTTTTTGACAACATGGGGACAAAGCTGAATTTTTCTTCGGCTTATCATCCTCAAACAGATGGGCAAAGTGACATTGCCAACCTCACTATTTTGGATATGCCAAAGTGTTATGCTCTCAAAGCATAAGATCAATGGGAGAAGTACTTGCCATTGGTTGAGTTTGCCTACAACAACATTGTTCACTCTTCGACAGGTAAAGCTCCTTTTGAGATTAATTATGGCAAATCATTGTTGTTGCCTATTTTGAAGACCAAGGAAGAGATCCTTCATGAAGACGAGTTTGTTCGAGATCTTGATACGGCCTTTGCACAGGTTCAGAAGGATGTTGAGACATCTCAAGCCAAGTAAAAGAAAGCTACAGATAAGCACAGAAGGAAGGTCACTTTTGAAGAAGGGGATTGGGTGTTATTGCAATTTCAAAAAGCAAGACTTTGAAAGTCAAAAGCTGAGCTCAGAGAACCCAAGCTTGCCCTCAGATATTATGGACCTTTTCAAGTTACCAAGAAGATCAACGATGTATGTTATCGTTTGGACCTTCCAGATCATTGGAGGATACATAATGCCTTCCATGTCAGTTTATTGAAGCCATATACAAGAGGACTACCCCCGGAGGAGCCTGTATTGGAGGATCCACTAGAAGTGGAAGAAGAAGAAGAAGAAATCTTACAGCCGGAAGAGATTGTATTCCATTCCGTGAGACAGAAAGAGGAAGGACAGTTTAAGAACTATTTGCCTATGGGTGCCAAAAGAGTACTTCGAGGACTATCCGGATATTCTTTGAGCTTATGAGAAAGCTGTTGGTCCAGATGTATTTGAAGTACAGGCTTCAAACGTCTTGTGATCAAGACAGATTTAAGAGGGAGGGATTGTAGACCTAGCCCTCTTCATTGTATATATTTATGCTGAAATGGAATTGATCATTATCTTGCTTATGTAATGGTCTTGATTGGATATGCTCTAGTTGGGTGGCAACGATGCCAGAAAGCCCAAGGAGTAAGATTTGTATATGCGAGGAATCGATGCCAGAAGACCCATTGAACGGCAACGATACCAGATATATTGGATTTCGCAGTCGGGCAGTCATTGCAACCAAAAGACCCAGATGACTATATTGGATTTCACAGTCGGGCGGTCATTGCAACCAGATGTCCTAGATGACTGTATTGGATTTCATAGTCGGGCGGTCAATACGACCAAGTGGCCCAGATGACTATTCATGAACTCTTGGGCGGTCCTAGAGTGACCAGATGGCCTTGAGAGTAGACTGAGCAATCCTAGTGACCAGATGGCTCAGCATGGTTTCGATGAAGCCAGACAGGACAATCCATGAACAGGAGGATCATTACTTGTGCATTGCATAATACTGATGTATGTCTAAATTACTGACTTTGTGTGATGTTTTTGAAGCGTAGACAATGCTTGGATTTGTCATGTGATAGTCCACTCGGCTCTAGACTACCTGGCTAGTACCTGGAATACCCAATAGACACAAATGATACAGACTTGTTTGTTGACTAGCTTGTGTCTAGTTTCTACAAAAGGTAAGTATGCATTTATTATATCTAACCCCTGTTTTACAGGCTATGAAAACCATGTACCATCAAGAGTAAGGACATCGGTCAAAGAAAGGCATAAAGATGTTGCCAGAGGAGCATAAGGCACCACATATATGAGGAAAGACCAGATGCAAAAGAGCACCACATGGAGCTAGTACCACGATCATATGTATGTCACAGTTGAGGACAACTATGATGTAAGAGGGAGGGAATGTAACTATTTGGTCCTCCATGCTCTTTTCACATGATAGAACTCATGCCCAGACACATGGACCAGATAATGGACACATGGGAACAGGGTTCCTAAAAGCTAGAATTGAAAACAGCATCAGTCTTGGTCAAAAAGCAGCAAAAAGCAAAAGTCAGACCTCGTTGACCAAAAAGATGATGGCACCATTGGAAAGAGGACATCAAACTAGATCAAAAAGCTAAAAGCCGTTTTTTTTAAAAGCTGATCTAGGGCCAAAAAGCAAGGCCCTGAAGATTCTAAAAGCATAAATCAAGAACTTTGACTATTATTAAAACAAAAGCAAAAAGACAAAGCAAAAGCAAGAAAATCAAACAAAAGCCAAGAGGTAAAAACAAAAGCAAGGTAAAATAAGAGTAGGGACCTCCCATCTACTATATAAGAGGCTTGGACCACTATGGAAGGGCATACAGAAAATCCTTGGAGCTATTACCTGGAAGAACAAGAGGACCTTATTGAGAGGTATCAACATCTTTCCTCTCTACTTCATCAAACCGCCCATCCCCTCCACCTTTGTCGGCGGCAGTCACTTTTGCAACACCAACAACCGCCTACTCCGCCCCTCTGTACACCACCGCCACCTGTGTACAGCAGCAGCGTCGCTATATTGTGCTGTTTTTTCACTGTGCGTCTGCGCTGACCAAAGAAAAAGCGTCGCCGCCTGCTCTGCCCTCTGACCGGTTGCTCCGCCTCCCCGGTCAGTTGAGCCGCCTCCAGTAGCCGTCAACAGTGCCACCAAATGCCAACACTGCCACCTACCTGCCTCACCCTGTGTGCCGCTTCTACCCAGAAACATCATCGCCACCCTCCTGTACACTGCCCTGTGCACCTGCACCGCTGCTGTGAGCCATCACTAAGCTGCCACCCGCAGCCACTTCTGTTGCTATTGAGCCGCTTCTGTTGCTATTGCCTCCAAACGACGTCAGCACTAGCCAATCACTGCTAGCATCTCTCGAAAGTGTCACTGTCTGTTTCTTAACTCCTAAGGAGGGGTTGCCGTGTGGAATCATATATTTACCACCTTGTGTGAACCTCTTGGGATTACTATTGTCCTGATTGAAAACAAAGAGCCTTGTGGATATTTGGGAGCATCAAACATCGGATTTTGGTACTAGCCCGGTGAAAGTCTCATGTGGTCATCCTCGTGGTGAGCTCGGCATCAATTATCTTGTGCCTCCATCAACTCGGCCTGATCTCGACATCGACACTTTTGTTTGATATTGTATTCGTATTGGTCCTGGCTTGGAAAAGCCCGTGGATTGTTCCTGAAATAAATTCCTGAAGAGGGGATAGGGCCTATTCCCCACTCAGTGTGGTGTACTGTGTGAAACCCGTATTCTCATCTCTCTCTCTCTCTCTCTCTCTCTCTCTCTCTCCCCCCCCCTTCTTCTCTCTCTCTATCTTTATCTCTTGTACACGTGGTTGCATCTATCACTGCACGCTCCGTTGGGCTTACACCCGTGTACCGCTTCCTTGCTTACCTTGTTCTTGCCGCTTGCTTGTCTCCTTAGCTCTCACACCAACCAAAGCTCTGATAACATAAAGAGAATGCGGGGGAGAGAGAGAGAGCTTGAGTTCCTTGCAACCAAACACACACACAAGAGAGAGCAAGACACAAGAGAGAGAGAAATGGCTGAATTTTCTTTACCTGCAGCATGTGTACCACCATGGGCAACCAAACGAGGTGGCTTCTTAAAAGACAAATTTACCTCTCGATCTACAATCACATCATCATGTTAATCAAGTATGCAAACAAGTTCCCGGTGTTTCTCAAAGCCATCTCAACTGCAACAATCTCAAAAGTAGCATCCTAAGCAAAGGCTTTTCCTTTGTAAACGAACACTTAATGTACATCTACATCATCTCTCGGAGCCTTAAGCTCTGCCACTGCACCCCTCAAGGCATCCACATCTGAATACATTTCACTGTGATTCCTTGCATCTCCTCTTATGCGTTGCTCGCACTCAGAAGTGTTCTCCACACTGTGTAAGAAGTGCTCGTCATGATGCTCAAACTGAATTATTGGTCAAGATTCAGAGCCCCGAACCCTTTCCCAACAAAGGGGAAAACCATGCTCTGATACCAATGTAACAAGCAGGCCGGTATTTCAGAATCAAATTAAATGTAAACAAGATTATGAGCACTTAACAACATGGCATAACATAGCCACGAAAGAGAAATTTCTCAGTACACCACACTAGTGGCTGAAGAAGGGCGACGCACCCCGCCCCCTTTCCCCCCTTTAGGTTCCCAAGTACAAGATCACAACTGCCCACAGATTCACCTCCGACATGCACCTGATTTCTCCATGTACATCATAGTGAATACATAGCAAGGTAATAGAATTCCTGTGACCACAAGTCACCGGGCCAAAAGATACTCCTAATAATTCAGAGTATTCATAGCTCGTGGTTGTATTCTGCCCAAGCTTTTGGCAACACCTGCTCCCTGTGTCGCACAGATGACCCTGGAGCTGTATGGCTAAGTTTAAAAAAACCTCAAGACACCTGTTTCTGGCTGCCCTAAACACCTGTGAAACAGAAATTGCAGCCTGTAAACAAGTGGACCAGCCCTGGGGAGTGCTTGTATGAAGTCAACCTGCTCATAAACAACACCAGATGCAATTGTTTTGCTCAATTCTGGCACCAGACATGGTCGAGCAGCTCTCAGCCGTCCTCCTGCCTAGGCCTAGGTCAGACGTGCCAAAAGCAGCCCAGAACCTCCTCTTTTAGCAAGTCGTCAATTTTGGAGTGTCCAGATGTGGTACATGCACAAATCCAGAGTGTCCACTTATCAGGCACCCTTGCCATAATTTGTCCATGTTTTTTAAAAAACCTTGTCCAATCTGCGTGAACAGCTTATAAGTTTGTCCGCTGGCATCTTTTTATGAAGTGTGGACCTGTCAACCAAAAACCTTAGTAATAAAATACCAAAAGCTGTAAACTAAGTTTTTGTGGGCACTCACGACATGCAAAACCCATTAGACACCGCTTAAGGCCCAAATACACGCATCGACAAGGTGCCCAGGCATCTTTGGCCCCACGAACAATCATAGGCAAAAATAGCAAGCATTGTCCAAGCAAGAAAACAATGTCACACAAATAAAAAGAAAGGTCAAGACACACACAAGTATGCATAATGCACTAGAGAATTTGGAGAATCACCCATTTGCTTTCTTGTTCTACAAAGATTCCCCATGCCATCTCATCACACCAAGCGTACATGGCTGGAATCTACACAAGCACCATGAATATCGCCTAGTCTTCCACAAATACCAATTTCCATACAGACTCTTCCCAAAAGCCAAAATATCATGCCATGCACTTGGACTCCACCCATATGATCCATATGCATGCCCAGCGCCCTTTGGTTTTTTCTGAAGACTGAGGCCGGTTTACACCTGGCCTTCTCCCTCATATGCCGATACACCACCCAACCACTTGCTTTGCCTCATCACCGCCCGAGATACCACTTCACCAGAGAGACCTCTTCCGTCTGTTCTGGTCACGTCTACCACATCCTCTCCGACCTCGACCCGCACATCCCACTTGATGAGCTTACCACACACCTCTTAGCCACCCTCCATATGTCCGTTGCAGCCGCCTCCCCGCACTCCAGAGCCACCTCTACATCACTCGGAGGGACTGTCCCACAGAATAGCTGGTACGACAAGGAATGTCGTGATACCCAAGCCCGTCTACATCGGGAGGTGGGGCTAGGATCCACCACTCACTATCAGGTGCGAGTGATCTTTCGACGCCTCTGCATCGACAAAGTCTTCTTTATGTAAGTTTTGGGTTAGAGATGTCAACTTTCCCTGTTGTGAGCCCTAGTCCACCAAGATATGTCAACCAGTGGCCATCTTGGGAGCTACGCTTAAGTAATTCCACAGCGTCACACATGCACCCCCCCACAATTTTGTAACCTACTTGAAATTGAAGTCTATACAGATGTATGGCGACTTGTAAAGCCAAGTGACGAGGTCATGGGACAGGTCGTGTGCTGGTCGAGCAGGCTGGCCGTCACAAGGGGGGAAGAAAGTTTTCTATATGAAGGCCCCTTCTATTCCCTCTTCCCGGCCTGGGAGATTGTTCCTGCATTGACATATTTGGAGTAGCAACATTGGCTATTGTTCAATCTCGGAACTAAGACCAGAGTTCATTTGTGCAAGGAAGGAGATATCCTAAGGTCACGAATTCAGATCTGTAATGTACTCATTTCAACTTCATAATAAAAGAAATACAGGTGGGCATTAATAAAGACCACAGAATGAGAGATCACCGTCATCAACAGTAATAGCTTCAAGAGACCACGGAAGTGTGAATGACGAATGTAGCCGAGCCTTCTCTGAAGCACTTAGCTGCCTTGCAACAAACAAAAAAAACAAGTATGACGTGTCAGATACAGGATTTTTGGATTTATCGATACACAAGACACAAAGAGCTAGACCCCCCCCCCCCCCCTCTCCCCCTCTTCCGAAAGAGATTTCTATAAGTATGAAAAAGTATACAAAAGGGAGATTTCAAACCAAACAAAGGGGAAATCTCAACCAATCCGGTACCTTGGTCCCATATGAGTGGGAGTGAGAAAGATGCAATAATCCCACTATCATAAATTTGTCGCGTTTTCTCCCCGCAACCCTCGAGGATCCCTCGATTCTAGCCCAAGTGGCCATAAGGGTGTAGATGATATCACTCAAAATCCTGCAAATGCACTGTTACTCATAAACAAGTGCATCTAGCCTTCCACATGTGCTAGGCTTCTGATAATCTACCATGCACTGTCAACCTCTACGCTTTTGGGGGGGGGGGGACATATCCTAACTCCAGCATGTCCTGAAGATGGCACTACCCAGCAACTCCCTTATTGTTCATAATGACCAGATCCCTAACGTTCCCTTCGTATGAGATATGTGGGCCCGACTGTGTCGGCCAAATAATAGCACAAAAAGAAATGTAGGCATCTTTCCAAGGATATGTGCTCTCACAGTCCAAATCCTATGTGCTTCCCTGCACTCCCATAAGCAATGGTAGACCGTCTCTGAAGCTCATGCATATCTCCACCATGCTGGGCTAACATCAATGACCGATCTCCACTCGTTGATGGCAAGGCCACCAAAATAGAGGAGGATATCTGTGTCCTCCTGTATGAATGCCAGAACCTCCTCCAAAAAGTCCTCTGAATGTCAGGTGTGACACCATAAGCCTCCCAATGACGTCTAAGAGAAGGGAACTGATGTGTCCCAGGACAAGATGCCTTGTGTTCCGCACAGCATAACTGACGAAAGGCATGCTTTTCATCAGGTTGGTAGCATCCCTCTACATCCACTCAGTGGGGTCCCAATGCAAATACCTGATAGGGCATCCACCATACAACCAAAGGCTCTAAGCATCTATGATCATCCCAGGCGGGAGCAATATAAAAGTGCTTCTCTGCTCTACCAACAACTCTCACAAGGCACACCACCAGGCCCTCGATGATATCTTGCACGTCACATCTCTCCAAATACCATCCATCTTGTAGAGAGAAAAAGACTGGTGCATCATCCGCCCCTAGAGTGCGGAGGCCCATAATATGTAGAGGTACACCAGTCCCGGAGAAAACTCCAAATAAGAGTGATGAAGCCCTTCCAAGAAGGTCCTTCTGATCCAGTGGTTACGTATGGCACCATCAATCTCCACAATCCTTTAACTAGTGCCCCTCAAATGTTGTGAACCAAGGACCTGGTCATGCAATCCCAAGCCCAAGGAAGGGATGTAACCAAGGGGGAGGATGAGGGCCAATGCCCTGCCTCTGAGAACATAATACGTGGGCTGTGTATATCCACTCACCTCTCCTAACTAGAGTACATGTGAAATCTTTGCATCTAGATATAGAGAATTAGGGATACAGACAGGAGGGGATGCCATTGAGTCCCTGGCTCCTTAAGGCACAAAACAATTAGGAAATGATCTGACTTCATGGTGCTACGGATGATAGCAATGGTGCCTCCCCTTTGCAGGCCCCAATCATCCACATCCTATCCCGTCACACCAAGAGACATCCATCCCCGCTTCTGTGGTTATGCCAAGAGTAAGATAAAGAGTTAGGCCTCCTCTCGAAGTCATCCTCTGACACCACCACTCGGCAGGCCTTTCTAGATAGATGGCTGCCCTCAAGGGCGCACCAATTTCATGAGGGATGATTTGACTCCCGCAGAGGTAGGACACCGTCGAGCGGGCATGGTGCCTATACAAGAGGCCGCATGACGGGCAAGTGGGTTGTCTACAAAGACGGCCACATCATCATCATCAACAGTTGCCCCAAATAGCGGCGTGGGGTCTATGAGGCCACAGAGTTGAGACTAGCCGTATGGAACTCCAAAAACGGCACTCCGTGGTCTTGACCCAAGAGGGATGACCAAGACCCTCATAGGTAAGGACATCATCTTCTACATAGAGATACACCAGGAACTACCATACATACTCGGTTACGAGTGGAAGTCAGCCTTTTAGGGTGAGACCCGCACATCAGGAAGGGTACGAGGCTCCGGAGGTGTTGCGGTCCTCTATTGATTTACTCGAGGACCATCATAGAGAGCTCTCATGGACTTCTTCCATACCAACACTCCAAGGGCCGATCCACCCATCATACCCCGACCACAGCTAGTGCAAAAGCTCAACCGAGAGGTGTGACATTCGATTGAGGCACTGAGTTATGCAGAGCTCAACGCCCCAGACCCCACGGCCCTCACCCACAGCCACGCCTCTACAGGCGGATCCGGACCATCATCTCCCATCATCGCAGGACCTTCTCGCACCACCTCGATTTTACCACCTTGAGCACCATGTCACAGCAGCCCATGAGGGATGTTTTAGGATGATATGAGAGCTCTCTACTCATGTACCTAGAACAGATTCTATAGTTCTAGATTTTTTTTATCCTTCTTTATTACTATTTTGTACCTAGGATGATGTACCTCGTGGATATGATGTAACCTTTTGGTCTCATAGGCAATTTTGGCCTTTTGAAGACATTAATACAACTTTCTCTCTCTCTCTTCACCCGTCGCTTCTCTCTGTTCGCCCGTTTGTGTGCTCTCCTTCGCTTCGCCTCCTTCCCGGCTGCCTTCCGCCTTCCCCTCCTTCACCGCCTTGCTTCTCTCTATTCGCCCGTTTGTGAGCGCTCCCTCTCTCTCTTCGCCCGTCGCTTCTCTCTGTTCACCGAGATGACAGAGATCAAAGCTCAGTTTCACAGAGAGGGTGCGGAGCGACTGGCTCGCTTCAGAGCACACCCAGGCATGTTCTTCAGGGAGCTGTGGACACCCCCTTCACTGATGTATACCATTTTATACCCCCAGTATGGTACAGGATGGAGCTAGCTAGGTTGCATATCATGATTGTATACTCCATGCATATAGCTTTGCATTCTCCTAGTAGTAGAGCTCCATCCCCTGCACACCCAGATTCAGCTTTTTTTTGTTCAGTACTTTTTCATTTTGTTGGGATGACAGAGGATACCCCATACAGGTACTCCGATTTGTCTCATAGGCCGAGTTCGGTCTTTTGGAAGACGTTAATAAAATCTCTCTCTCTCTCTCTCTCTCTCTCTCTCTCTCTCTCTCTCTCTCTCTCTCTCTCTCTCTCTCTCTCTCTCTCCCGCCTCTTTGGCTGTTATTTTTTTTCAGTTTTATGCCTCTTTGGCATCGATACCCAGAGTGGAATGTAAATGGATGTACCTGATCTCTCCCATAGGTCGGATTCGGCCTCCCGTGGACGTTAATATAACTTTCTTTCTTTCTTTCTTTCTCTCTCTCTCTCCCCCGCCTGCTTACAGACGCAGATTACAGACTTCTTTCGACCAGAGATTGAGCAGTCAGGCCAGCAGGCATTGCAGCTAGCCCCAGAGTATAGCCGCACGAGAGGTACACTGATTGATCGGGCTATAGAGCTGGGGCGGTCCAGGCGCCCCAAGATGAGAGGCCCATCTCGACACCGGCAGAGACTACAACAGAGGATCAGGACCATACTAGTACGGCATGGGAGACATCCAGTCAGAGTACTCACCATTGAGGATATCCGCCATCGACCGATGAGAGACATCTTTGGATAGTGATGTGTATGATGCTTACCTTTGTTGTTCGAGTTTTCCTCCTAGATGTTATCCATTAGGAGCTCCTAGTACCGTACTTTTCCTCATAGTTGTTTTAGTTTCAGTTAGTTGTTTAGTAGTTTTTAGCTTTTTTTACACACAGAGATTGTATCAGATCCACCAATTGTTGTAACCTTTTTGGTCTCATAGGTCATTTTGGCCTTCTGAAGACGTTAATATATCATTTCATTTTCATTTCATTCTCTCTCTCTCTCTCTCTCTCTCTCTCTCTCTCTCTCTCTCTCTCTCTCTCTCTCTCTCTCCCGCCTGCTGCCTATCTTTCTCTCTCTTCGCAACAGCCCCCTCTGGCCTCTCTCTCTCTGTGGGAAGCACTGCAGACACGCACAGAGCTCTTCCTATGGCCAAGGGTTAATTAATTTTTAACCCGAAACCAGCCTTTTTCAGCCCAAGACAAGATGGAGAGGATCCACATTGAAGACCTGATCAAGGCAGCCATCCAACAACACAAGAAAGAGACGGCGGACAATGCAATTAATATGGTCAACCAGAGCCTTCTTGACAAAGTCAAGAAGCTTGAAGCACGGATAGCAGCCCAAGATGCACAGATCCCAAATCTCAAGAAGGAGATAGAAGAAGCACGTGCTCAACATAAGCTCGAGGAAGGTGAAATTCAGCCCATCATGATGGAGGAGCTGAACACCATCAAGGCCCAACTGAGAACACTTCAAGAGGGAGAAGAAAAGAAGGCCCAGGAGACCTCCTCGTGGGTGGAGGTGCTCACAAAGATGCAAAAGCAAGTAGATGAAACAGAGAAATGGATAGAAGTGGTCAAGAAAGGTAAGAACAAGGAGGCCGAAAGCACATCTACCTCGAAGATTATCAACCTAACCATTGAGGAGGAACAAAGAAGAAAGACAAGGGAACTTCATGTGCGGATCACGGGTCTCAAGGACGGTGACAATGTAGAGGAGGAAGCCAAAGATTTATACACACGCATGGGCATTTCGAGGGCTACACACACGGGGGCTTGGAGAGTGGGCAAGGAAGACAAGAATGGAGGAGAGAGCTCTCATTTTACGTTTTCCCACCTTGGAGGCCAAGAAGGATTTCTTGGCCAAGCGCTCGCCCTTAAGAAAACCGGCATCTTTTTAGGAGATGACCTCACCTTGGCACAGCTAAGCACATATCAGGGAGTGCATGCCGGAGATTAGGGCAGCCAGAGAAAAAGGGAAGCTAGCATTTTACAGAGGAGGTAGAGTGGTGATACTAGAGAGACGCACCACCTGACGGTGTGAGACCTATGGGACCAGTCTAAGACTTGCAGTATGGAACTGCAAGGGAGCATTGAGACTGGATGTGGGGGCCTTTGAGGACAGCTTCAGAGACAAGGGCCCGTTCAAATCATGGTGGTCGCGGATCTGGAGGAGTTGCAATTCTTTTTAGAGAGGAGCTTCAGCCACTCATCCATGTTATGCGCCGTGATGAGAGCGCGACGTACATGTGGGTCAGAGTGAGGGAAGATGAGGGTAGACCCCTATACATTGCTATATGTTACTTTCCACCCAGCACATCTCATTATGCAGCGCCCAAGGGGCAATCTCCATATATGAATCTAGATAACATTATGGGAGTTCTCCAAGGAGGGAGATGTTATCATACTTGGGGACTTTAATGCTCAAACGGCTCAGTACCAGACCTCCTTCTTTGACACTTCGGAGGAGATGTTGAGAGAGAGATGTGGAGGAGATGTGTTTGACCCGGAGATCACAAGATGAGGTGGAGTGTACCGAGTATGGGAGATACCTCTTGGAGATGGGGACTGCACATGGGCTGGCTATTTTAAATGGCCTAGAGAGGTATCCACTTGCCAGTGGCTTTACTTGCTTTCCACACAGACATGGAGCCAGCACAGTGGATTATGTTTTAGCCTCGCCAAACTTCATCCCGTATATCCAGGATTTTGCGATTGGCCCCAGGCCCATCGGAGTTACGGTGGATCATGCACTTCTCTCCTTTACGATGGATTTCCACTACAGTACCCACCAGGTTGGGCAGTCCTCCTATCACCCGAGATATACCTTCTGTAGAGAGATTGATGGAGTATACACTGCAGAGATCTACAGCTTGTTGAGTGTAGAGGATCCACAGAGGCCATTAGCAGGGCTCACACAGATCCTGACAAAGGCTTTACATACAACTACAGCGACGGCCTTCCCACACACGCAGCCCACCATACGACCACGTCTTGGGAGCATGCCCCAGAATAGTTGGTATGATGATGACTGTAGGGAGCTCAGAGCCCGGCTACAGAGAGAGGTGGCCACAGGTGTTTCCATGATCTCCAGGATGATTCGGGCTAAGGCCTCGGTACCCCATGAGATTATCAGAGCCGAGATGGGAGCACCACCGATCGTAGTCGAGGCTCTTGCCAGATCAGTGTCCTTCATTCATAGCACCTGGGAGCTTGGCCAAGCAGACTTCAGGAGAAACTTCTCCACATTGGACTATATCTTTACTTTACGGGCTATCATAGAGGAGGCAAGGTCTTCAAAGAGACATGTGTATTGCTGCTTTGTGGATTTCCGCAAAGCCTTTGACTCCGTCCCTCAATCCCATCTGATAGGACGCTTGCAAGAGCTCCAAATCTCACATGAGATGATATGGGGTGTGATGGCACTATATGAGGCAATACTTGGCCAAGTACGTGCCCCCGATGGAACCTCGGGAGATATATGTAGCACTCTTGGGGTTAAGCAGGGCTGCCCACTCTCACCTACACTCTTTGGCCTATACATTGATGAGATCGCAGTATTTGTGGATAGTTTCAGAGGTAGAGGTTCACCATTGGCTCAGACAGAAGTGCCCATATTGCTATGCTAGCGACATTGTCTTGATCTCAGATTCAGCCGAGGGTTTACAAAAACAAAATGCATTGGACAGATTTTGCACGGAGAGAGACCTTACGGTCAATTTGGGCAAAACCAAGGTTATGGTCTTCAACACATCTTATGCTTTTGCCTCACGATTTTCTTTCATATACAGAGATGCCCTAGTGGAGATTGTGCAGAAGTATGTGTATCTGGGAGTCACTTTTACAGGCCCTTTGTTCTCCATGACCACAGATGCCACCGACCGACTTGCGAGGAGACATGCCTCCCTAGCCCGTATGTAGAGTGTTTCCAGGCACATTTCCAAGAACCTTGCACTAAGTGCTGGCTCTTTCATACTCTAGTACGACCAGCGGCTATGTATGGTGCATCCTTTTGTGGGCCAAGCCTAGGGAAGGATCACTGGAGGAGCATAGAGGGGCTACAGGTGATGATGTTGTCATGCATGCGTGATCAGGAGTAAGCCATCTCTACCGCATGACTTTCTACATGCAAAGTTTGGGGTGGCCCCACTCTTACAGATCCCCTTTTTCAGACTGTCACTTATGTTCAGCATGTATACACACTTGACAAAGATCGCCTCCCACGACTAGCACTAGAGTCCTCCATGCAATTATACTATGAGAGGGAGAGGGAGCGATTGAGACGAGCTGGACTGCCCTCCTCCTCGGCAACATGGCCGCCTCCATTACCGACACATGCATGGTACTCTAAGGTAGTTGAGTGGTTTCATGCACATGGCATACAGATGGACCGTCTCCCCCTGTTTCAGTATAGCCTGGATTCCCCCTACCTTGATCTCTCACGACAGGAGATCAACCGGATCATCCGGCTAGATCTACTCGAGCTACACATACACCATACATGGGTGTCTCCGTTAGAGATTGGTAAGAAGTGTGAGTTCTACAAAGATCACTTCTTGAGACTCTCTAAGGATGGATTCTTTGAGATCCCGGGATACATACAGATAAACATGTCACATGCTATGCGAATCACAATCGGCCAGCTCAAGGTATCCTCCCACCGCCTTAGAGTAGAGACTGGCAGAGCTGAGGATATATCATATCCCACATGAGGAGAGGACATGCGCAGTATGCGTCACATGAGGAGAGGACATGCACAGTATGCGTCACATAAGCAGTAGAGGATGAGGCCCATTATATGTTCACTTGCCCGGCTTACTATGAGATACGGGGGAGATTCCACTGCCTCTCCCGAGAGGGATTCAGACCACTCACACCGGTGATACAGTTTGAGGATCATAGGTGCTTGGGCATGTATTTGATGGAGCTCAAACGACACAGGGATGTGTTGTTGAGGCAGCATGCTGAGAGACAACCCCGCCTTCGACAGGACACCTCACAGAGAGCCATCACAATTTTCTTTGTGGTACACACATCCACACTAGAATCCACTGCCCACAGCAGTTCCTCTACTATGACATTAGAGCCCACCACCCGTACCCATGCTCCAGCTCCACGCCCCAGAGGAGTTCTTAGCGAGAGAGCTCGATCCATTCAGCGAGCCAGACATCCCAAACCAAAGCATCGGGACCTTCCACCACACAAAGATAGATTCGTGAGGTTCTCCGTCGACGTGACACGCTCCCATCACAAAGGCCTGACATTCACTCCACCATCAGATCAGTTCTTGCCGAGGCGGGTATCATCATTAGCTAATCACAGCATATCTCACTCTACATAGGATCATCTCTTGATCACATGTACTGTCAAATGTTTAGTAGATGGTCCAAGGAGCCGAGACTCACAGCACCGGGGCAAGCAGGCTTCAGGAGAGGGCACTCCACACTGAATCATATATTTACACTACGGGGGATCATTGAGGAGGGGAGATGTGATATGCAGCGGAAGTCTTTGTATTGGAAGATCCTGTCACACAAATGCTCACACCGTCTTCTGTATCCTAAGTTTCGTGAGTTTAGAAATCCACTTTAATACTTCAAACTTTAAAGAGAGATGAGAGAGAGAGAGATAAGAACTGTACACGAGATTGGGTCCCGAATTACCCACTGAAGGGCCCCCTATCCCGATAACAAGATAGTATTTGCTTTATTTCTTTGGAGAGAATGACTGTGGACTGTAGATAAGCCAAACGCAAGATCTCAGAGGATCGGAGATTGGCTGAACTGTACACGGCTGTAGAAACACCTCGATGACCTGATCTCGAGCCTATGCACTCTTCCCAAGGGCATGAGGAAGGGCTGCACACCTGAGGCTAAGAAAAGAAGATGGTGGACTGTTCTAAGCTATGTTAGAATGCTGTAAATGCTTATGAACGCTATGTTACCTTCACCAGATGACTGCTGCATGTATGGATGATGCACAGAGGGCTGGACACTGCTGTAGAACTGATGCAAGACTGAAAACACAGGCTGTTCTGCTGCTGGACAGAAATGCATATATGTACTGCTGCTGCTGGACAGGAAACGCGGGCGACTGTACAGCTGCTGATCTGTAAACACAGAGGACTGTAGGCGGCTGGTGCACATACAGAAAACGCTGGACTGTATGCTGAATTCTGGCGTTGAACTGAGACTTGACTGTATGCTGAATTCTGGCGTTGAACTGAGGCTGAATGTAGGCGCCTATGGCTGTAGGGACTGCTGAACTGCAGGTGTTGGATGAAAAGGTTGGCTAAAGCGTGTGGGTGCGGAGACCAGGTGTAAACCCGTCTACCTCCAAATGATAGGGCACTAAGGTACAGCTCATGTTGGTAGCCAACTGGGGAAAGATGGCATCCTCAGAACTGCCCATGTCAAAAAGGATTATGAACTGTCGGCCCTTGGCAGAGCCATGAAGCTCGGATCACGCTTTTCTGTGTGGTTATTGCCTAACCCTCCTGCTTAGCATCAAGTACTACGGATGGTATGGAATGCATAGAAGGTAAGATCTGAACCACATTGGTGGTAGCAGGCAAGTCTGGAGGAGCAGGGGATACTGCGGCAACTGTGGCAGAAGGCTCTTTGGAGGCTTGCTCCGCTTGTCTTTTTGCACAATCCTTCTTACCATGCCCAATGGTATGACAGAAAAAACATCTGTTTTCTGACTGATACTATCTTTGCTCCTCTGGAGGAAGATAGCCTCCAGTGATGCCTGCTTGAGCCTTTTCCTCAGGGGTCTTCTTAGGCTTGGATTCCTTACCCCTTGAACTAGAGCTAGGACTGTTGTCTGTCTTAGTGTCTTTAGAAGACGAATTACCCTTCCCCTGTTGGGGCTTGATACTGGACTGAGATGACTGCTTGGGCTTGCCTCCGTTCATCTTCATTTCTTCATTCTGAGCGAGAGTCAGAGCCCGGTCATATGTACTTGGTTCAAAGTTACGAACTGTGAACCGAATGTTAGAGTCCAATCCATGAATGAATTGCTCCATCTTAGCTTGCTCAGATAACCCTAACTGATGTGCTAAAGTAATAACCTTACCGGAAAACTGAAGCACTGGGGATCCACTCTGTCTGAGTCCACAGAACTCGTCTTTCAGACCGGTCATGTACTGGGGCGACAGAAATCTGGTCTTCAGGTCATGGACAAAGATGTCCCAGTCAAAGGCTGTGACACCTGTGGCCTGGTCTGTATGAATACTAGACCAATGCTGCCACCAAGTGACTGCCTCACCAGTGAGATGGGGAGCCGCTAAGTGGACTTTGTCTTGAGGGTCTATGATCCTAGCTAAAGGAAAATGAGCATTGAACTGATGAATAAATTGATTAATTGATGAATGATCACACTTACCATCATACTTACTGAAGTTTGGTTGACTGCGAATGATGGTGGTTGATGCTGCTGCGGGCTGCTGGCTGGTAACACCTATGACTGGGGAGACTGAGGAGAGCTGTTGATACCTCAAGTGTATGGCCTCCTTTTTCTGTTGGTGTTCGAGTAACATACGTTCTCGATCAAGCTCACGTTGGTGTTCCCGAGCAACGAGTTCAGCCTGACGCCGGTCTTCGTCGATCCTGCGTTGGGCTTCCTCATAGTCCCATCTTTTTGCTTTTTCTCTTTTCCTTCGGGCCTCGTCCTCTCTCCTTTGTTGTTCCATCTGAAAGAAGAGGGAGATGTAGTCGGGTGCTGCTAGAGGTGTAGAAGGACGTGCTGCTGCTGCCTCCAATAGTTGGAGACGCTCCATGAGCAGCTAGTTCTGAGCTCTAAGAAGAGCTATGGTGTCTGCTGTAGGCGGAAGAACAAGGTCTCCTTCGGGGGAGACGTCTTCCGGGTGATGAGTACTCTCTCCTGTAGACATGATGCTGAAGACGGTGGTCGTGCCAGAACGCAATCTAACCATCCAAGGATGCCCCCACGCTAGGATACGGTGTGTGTGGACAATCTGAATCTGATACCAATGTGATATGCAGCGGAAGTCTTTGTATTGGAGATCCTGTCACACAAATGCTCACACCGTCTTTTGTATCCCGAGTTTCGTGAGTTTAGCAATCCACTTTAATACTTCAAACTTTAAAGAGAGATGAGAGAGAGAGATGAGAACTGTACACCAGATTGGGTCCCGAATTACCCACTGAAGGGCACTTCAGAGGGTAGTGTCAAGCACAACATACCTTGTGTAGTGCTCTCTTGTCTTACGTGCTCTCTCGAAGATTGTTTCTACCATGTGTGGGTGGAACAATAGAGCGCACATGGAAGGGAACATGGGCACTTGAGAGGGTAGTGTGAGCTGGTGGCCAAAATGCCTATAAACTATGTGAAGCAGAAATGCTTATGGAACACCAGGCTATCTATGCCTGCGAGAGTGATTGTGATTAGCATAAACAAGAGTCTAATCACATTTCTCATTGATTGGTGGCTCTTAAATATGCAAGGAAGATATATCACATGAGACCAAGTACATCCCACAAATGAGTCCACCTTTTCCATCTCCCAAGGGTCACTCTACCTCTTCAAAACCTCACAGGACACTTTGACACCTCATTGCTTACATCATTGGGAATCTACCTTTGACCTTTGACTTTCTACCATGCACCTTTACAATGTGTAAATAACCTTTGAAGATACAACTATCCAAATGGACCTCCCTAGACAAAAACACACATCCTCTAAGGTTTAAGCTCAACCCATCAAATAATTCTAGGATCCAAGATCACATACACTCCAACATTATTGAGACAACGTAATTTGATTCACATAAATTTCAAGCCCATGTTGGAAGATGAGTTGAAACTCAAACTTTCTTTTATTTTCCTCTTCATTAATTCTCATGAAAGGAATCACCTCAAGGAGTCAAAACTTTGCTACATAAGAAGTGATTATTCTCCCTCATTCTAATTCAACCAATCGCAGTTTTTGTTATGTTCTTAGCAAAATTGGGTGGCAAAAACTAAGCATAAAACTCGTCTTTAAGATCAGCCCATATGGTGATGGTGTTGCCGGAACGCTTCTCGGCCAATCACCAATGCACAGTTGTACCTTTCATGTACATTCCTATATACCTGAGCTTTGATCCTTCTAAGAACTCTCGCTCATGAAAAGCAATATCAAACAAGAAGATGAAAGATAAGGCCTTGATGGAATCAAACTCACCGTAATAGTTTTCAAACTTCACGGATTTGTCTCTTGCCTTGAATTCTCTAGTCCTCTTGTGGTGGATATCTTCTTCCTCAATCTCAGCCCTTCTCTTGCCTTTATCTAAATGAGGAGGATTCCACTGGTTCCATCCTTGCGAATGCCAAAACATGAGTCGATTCCCTACGATGGATGATATGGAGTGAAGAGGCATATCTACAGGATCATAGGAATTAATCCATGAGGGCTCAAACAAGGTGGTTTCTTAAACATAAACTCACCTTCCTTTCCCTCCATTACATCTCCATTGATTATGAGAAAAGAGAGGGCTATCTCTCTGTTTGACAGCCAATTTCCAATGCAACAGCCTCCATGGCATCATTGAAGAAAGCAGAATGCCAGTGTGCATGCAATACATGTTTTCACATGGATTCTCTTGCAAACTCTTCAATTGCACATCCTTATCACAAAACTATCTCTATCATCATTGTCTTGCACCTTCTCTTTACCAACAGGACAGTTGTCCCTCATGTACGTAGTCACCATGGTCTTTCCCTCTACCACGGGACAACTGTCCCTCATGTGCATAATCACCACAGATTACATGAGATATATTACCTTCCACGGTGTACACCATAAGCTTGCTCACCATGAGTTTGCCTACTTGAGTGAGCATTCTCGCTACTACATGTATGGCTGGCTATAATGCTTAATAGTACTATTAGTTAATGTATGAAAGAAAGGATCATCCTCCACACAAAAAGGAGCAAGATCCTAGGCTCTAATATCGAGAATCCCTCAGACGGGGTTGAGCACAATCTTGACACACACTAAAACTATTTATACAATTACACGTTAATGAAATTGACACAACATAGTAAAGGATAACAATGCTGAAATTTAAATGACACCTGTGCTAGGGCCGGAAAGGGCCGATTCTCCTTGTAATATATTGTATTAGCAAGGAATTTCTCAGATAAAAGCTTCATGAGCATTGAATGCCTGATTTCCAATGACACTTTAGGCGATGAAAGCATATTTCAAACATGATTTTGTCGTACGTAATGTCAAAGTCCAAAACTTCTCACTCCACAATCCCTAGTGACTTATCATCACGAGCAACTATGCTCCACAGGCATCCATACGTAGGCATGTGTGTGCCAAGCCGAGACATACGAGAGAAGCTATGCTCCACAAGCATCCATACGTAGGCATGCGTGTGGAAAATCACCTGCTTTTCTCCCAACCTTGAAATATGCTAATTATCGGGCTCAAACCAGTGGTTGGAAAGTGATAGATGAATTACCATGTGTTGAAGCAATTTGTGTGTCTTCTTCTAATCATTTGAAAGATGTGTTGCTACTACTGATGAATTTTAAAATGTGTAGGCTACACTTTAGCACTGTCTTTTAATAGGCAAGGAGGGGCAGAAGTAAGACATGAACATGTTGATTTGAGTGAGGTTGTGGAGCATAGGCTTCATTTTACGGATGTAGAGGAAACCCCAAAGCAAATGTCTCATGGCGGGAAGAACGCCTAGTGAGTGTTTTTCGATCTCCATCATCATGCTTTCATATGATGAGACCACACTATTGATTCAATAAGTGTTATCATTGCTGGCTTGGAGAAAAATTTGGGGCTGTTTTGAAGATGTATGGGCTAGCTCACAAAGACGTTACCTTTCTAATTTTTTCCCTTTTCAACAGATGCACATGCATTTGATGGAGAGGAAGTCGTAATGACTGCCCATGCTCAAGGGTCTTGGACATTGGGCGAGCTTACATATGGCAGAACCTCTCTGCCGATAAGTGGGGAGAGTGACCACAAAGATGTCCACACAGTTTTATATATTGGAAACCTTTTATTAATGCTTGGCCGACCGGGAAGTATAAAATCCCCAAACTCACTTATAACCACACTTTAACAAAGTGTGAACCTCCAAAAAATAACAATAAGCAATAACTCTTGTACAAGTAACCAAAGAGTTTAGAGTCACACTTCCCACATGTTTACAGCCCACAAACATCGTCAGAATACAAATTCACGTCCACGGTTCATGGAAGAGTGCCCCCTTGCGGTAAAGTAGACATACAAATCTTGCAGGCAGTAAAACATGTCATGTGAAAACAATTCCAGGCATGGAAGTATGCCAAGCAATAAAATGTATTGGATAATCTCCCTTTCATTTAGCTTGTACTTGTCCACCTAGTTGTCTAGTCTCACTAGACGCATGTTAGAACTAGGGTGTCAAGACCAAAGACACACCCGCGAGGCTGGGTCGCACATGTGGCACATATGATGTTAGTGTGCGCTGCCTAGTCCGTCTAGTAGGGGCATCCGGGTTAGGGCTATCTCGTGGTCGTCTGCGAGGGGCTTCATCCTGAGGTCGGATGAAAGAAACTCGTGATGGCGGGTTGTGAGTCTACCTTTGTGCCTCTCACATAGCTCATCTTTGTGGTGGCACAACTCAATCAGATAGAATCGCAGACATCACTGGTCTGGGAAATCAATGACCCAAGAGAGAGGCCCAAATCCCTCCCTGAAGAGGCAATAAAACCTCCCTCATATCTCATGGTACATTCAGCATCTAAAAAGATAGTGCTCCTCTGTCTCGACATATAGTGAATAATCTAGAGCTGCCGTGTGGAGAGTCGTCCCATGCAAGTCATGTACACTATAGTTGGTTGGTCGCGTGCATTGGGTGGTGGTCCCAGATCTCATAAAATATTGGGCATCTGCGTATGTAGTGCTCGTCCATCTCGACCTCCATAGAGTGGAGTTGATAGATCCCTTCCTCTATCCCCGTCTCCACTCAAGCCGTGGGATGAGACCCGAATCTAGCCAATTGCAATCTGCATGGCATGTGACAAACATGCCATGTGCCTATGCAACTACCCCAGCCTCTATATGAATCCATCCAATGTGACCCTCAAGAAGTGATCGAGAGGAGAGAGAGAGAGAGAGAGAGAGAGAGAGAGAGAGAGCGTCTATTAAAGACCCAAAATGTCCATGGCATATCACATCATGGAATGGAAAATAAAACAAAAAGAAAACATAAACATAGCTATCTCACTGGGGTGATACAAAACTGTTCATGGAAACTCATCATGGAATATTAAGAACATAGAAACATGAGAGCAACATCAGCTTCAAGTAGATGGTATACCACTCTCCAAAATATCGAGCATGGGGCTAATGAGTATGGCCGAGGTGTCTCCCTCAACTATGTCACATGGAAAGGTAGCTCGATGGCAGTGGAGCATGTCCTGGATCTGGAGCTGATGAGGTGATCGTGGACGGGGGGGTCAGGGGCGTCGGGCACACTGGAGTACGGAGGCTCGGTCCGAGGTAACTCCTCTCGGGCAAAGTAGGTCCGGAGCAGCTCATGGAGGGACCACAAGATCAACTATATCGGTGTCGTCCACCTCCTGGGTTCAGAAGAAACTGGTGATGGTTGGCTAGCGAGGGAGGGGGCGGGGTGGCTGGGGCCAAAGCTCTCTCAAGAAGGTGTCCCTGTGTCTGCGGAGCTCAAGCAAGAAGAGGCCTAGGCAACGTTGGTCCTGGAAGTCAATGATCCTGGAGAGTGGACCAAATCCCTCATGAAATAGACAGTGAAACCTCCCGTGGATCTTATAGTATACTGGGCAGTGGCATATGTAATGCTCCTCCATCTCAACCTCTATGTGGCATAATCGGAAAATCCTCTCCTCTCTGGGTCTCCGTATGAGCTTCCCGGCTCTAAAGATGCGCTCAGCTCTACCTGTCTCCACTCTGAGGCAATGGGATGAAACCCGTATCTGGCCAATCACAATCTGCATGGCATGGGACATGTGAACACTCAAGTAGCCCGGCTGCTAGATGAATCCATCCTTAGTGAGTGAGGAAGTGATCTCTGTAGAAGTGCATCTTTGTGGGGAGCTCCGAATGTGTGATCCATGTGCGATGGGTGTAGATGCTGAGAAGATCTAACCGGATAACCCGGTTGGTATCCTCGTGAGAGAGTTGGAGAAAAGGGGAGTCCAAACTGTACTGAAGGGGGGTTAGGCAGTCCATGTGCGGAGCCCATACAATGAGAACCAAGTGGAAACTAGTGCATACCATACTCCAAAGTGGCCCTCAAGTGCTAGCTGTCTTGAGGACTCCAGGGCAAGCCTCAGGTACCTATGGGGATCCATGTGACTGATGCGCTGGAGGTATGTGACTACCTGCAAGAGTGCATCAACTACCATCGGGGCTACAGCAAACTCTGCCTGGATAATCTGGTGTGGGACTAATGGTTTGTTGCAGATCATACGCGAGAACATCATGACTTGGGACCCCTCAACTCGCTGCCAATCCTCATCGGATAAATCTCGCCCCCAAAAGGTTTCTCCATACATCAAGGCTGGTGTGACGAGGGTGTCAAAAGGCCATCCCTTCGTCCTGGGCTCCTAGAAACGTGCTTGGAAGCACTGCCGCTCAAGTAAGCTCAAGGCTGCATATCCCCGTGTCACTCTGGCATGTGCTGCGTGGCATGTGCTGCGGGAAGCATGGTGAAGCGTGTGCCACTGAAAGTGACACCAAGGTAGACATAGGATGAGACAATCTCCACAGGATCCCCTCTATATGTGAAGCTCAATCTGGATGTGAAGGGGCGAGAGGCATTGAAGACCATTGCCTTGGTTTTACCAAGGTTAACAAAGAGGTTCCACTGAGTGCAAAAGTCCTGTAAGGCATCCAACTGTCTCTGAAGCCCCTCGGCTGAGTCTGAGAGGAGGACGTCGTCATCTGCATGGGGATCAATATGTCTGCCAGTGTGGGACCAGCCCCACCTAATCCATCAATGAAGCTCGAGATCTCATCAATGTAGAGGCCAAAAAGAGAAAGAAAGAAAGTTATATTAAACGTCTCCTAATGGCCCAATGGGTCTATGAGACCAAAGTGATACAATGCTATCGATGGTATGTCTCATCATGGAAAAGAAAAACAAAACAAGTACAAATAGCATAGCTCTCTGAAATTAGAGGCTAAGAGAGAGAGAGAGAGAGAGAGAGAGAGAGAGAGAGAGAGAGAAAGAAAGTTGTATTAACGTCTTCAAAAGGCCAAAATGACCTATGAGACCAAAAGGTTACATCATATCCATGAGGTACATCATCCTGGGTACAAAATAGTAATAAAGAAAGATAACAAAAATCTAAAACGATAAAACCTGATCTAGGTACATGAGCAGAGAGCTCTCATATCACCCTATTACATCACTCATGGGCCGTTGTGACATGGTGCTCAAGGTGGTAAAACTGAGCTGGCGTGAGAAGGTCCCGAGAGAAATGAAATGAAATGAAATGATATATTAACATCCTCAAAAGGCGAGAGAGAGAGAGAGAAAGAAAGATTTTATTAACGTCTTCCAAAAGACCGAACTTGGCCTATGAGACAAATCGGTGTACCTGTATGGGGTATCCTCTGTCATCCCAACAAAATGAAAAAGTACTGAACTAAAAAGCTGAATCTGGGTGTGCAATAAGTACAATGAGTGGGGGAGGGGATGGAGCTCTACTACTAGGAGAATGCAAAGTTATATGCATGGAGTATACAATCATGATATGCAACCTAGCTAGCTCCATCCTGTACCATACTGGGGGTATAAAATGGTATACATCAATGAAGGGGGTGTCCACAGCTCCCTGAAGAACATGCCTGGGTCTGCTCTGAAGCGAGCCAGTCGCTCCGCACCCTCTCTGTGGAACTGAGCTCTGATCTCTGTCATCTCTCTCTGGTATAGGCGTGCTGTCGGAAAGCCAGGTGTCCTCTGTCTCCTGTGGGCTCTGAGTGTCTCTGCTCTCTGGAGAGTAATTCCCTGCCGTGTAGGGGCTGGGAGTGGGATGGATCTCTGAAAAAATGTAGTAATCTGTGTCTATCGTCCCCCCCTCTAGAGCTGTCTGAGCCTGTAATGATGTCTCTCTGTGACGATGTATGTCTAGAATGAATCTCCCCAGTATGCGCTGGTCTGCTGCCTCAAAGATGAGAGAGAGAGAGAGAGAGAGAGAGAGAGAGTACTCAAGATTGGATCTGTAGGGCCCTCACCCAAAGGTGCATTTGCTTGTATCACTGGAGATGAATGAAGGACTAACTTGTAGGCTGCATCTGGCCCACAGCGATGTATTGGAACTAGGGTGCGTTTCTTGCTCCAAGAGCGTGCACCTAACCCTTGCAAAACTTCCGGAAAAGGGATCAGATCTGGCCACCACTCCTGTGTTTTTCTGACCTCGTCTATGCCTTGTGTTATCCTAAACCAGGCTGCCTGTGGCAGCATATAGACATGTGCTTGCTTCAAATAAGAGATGGGTTTCTATGAGGGATACTTGCTGACTGGCCTTACAGCCCAGCAAGGCTATAATCTACATAGAACTGTAGAGGGGTATCTTGTCCGTGTATCCACGTGAAAGGAGGTGGTGTGTGAATTATCCCATAAAACAAAGGGATTGTAAGGCCTTGGAGCTTTTGTATAAAAAGGGTATTTTCCCAACGTTGAAGGAGGAATACAATCCATCATTTGTCTGCGTTTTGTAGTTAGGCATTGAGTTCATCTACAGGTAGAGTAGATTTTGGCAATCCTGCTGGGGAGGGAAAGCTCCCATCGCTTTCCCTCCCCAGAACCTTTGCATTCGTGTTTTGGCCTTTTTCTGCTGCTCATCATTTGGGTTTTGTTCTGCTGCTCATCGTGGTTGTGTTGCGGCTGGCGCCTACCTCTTCCACTTTTCCTTAGCCACGTATCACTGTATCACCTCTACTCATTCAACTTTCTGCCTTGCCTTTCTTCCCCTTTCTCGCTGCCCAAGCTCGCCACCTTATGCCACGTACCGTTGCTGCACCAGTCTCACGCCCTAGCCCTTCTACTCCTTACCACCCTGTTTCTCCGCCCCTACTTCCATAGTCTTTCTTCAAGAAGAATTACAGCAGGCAATGCTCAGAAGAAGCTGACACTAAGGTGGTGAGCAGAGAGTCGTGGTGGGAGACCGGGAGCCTGCAGTGCAGAGAGCAGCTTGCTTACCTCTGCCCTTGTCATTGCCACCACAGCAGCACCAGCAAAGATTTCTCGACCACCTACTGATGGCTGTGAAAATCATCGACCTCAAATAACCATCTAGGCATGGATTGGACGGAATCAAGCCAGGTGACAACTTCATCAAAAAAACTTGCTTCAGCTTGCCACTATCTCCATGCAAAACATCTATGGACATTGTTGGTTTAGGGTTACCTTGGTGCAGAAGTTGGACTGGTTTCCAAGGATGATCATAAGGGCACAAGTTCATCACATATGCACAACCTTCATTGCAAACAAGACAAGGGAGAGATGGACAAGATGCTGCTAGTGCCAAAATAGAGTTGGCTGCCCGCCCCTTCAACAAGTGCATCATGCTTTCACTCACTCCTTCGATAAAATTTCATGCATACATTTATATAGTCTTTTCATACATGTGTATACAGTTTTGGTGGTTGTATGGTTGGGCATAAAGCTAGACTCGAACATTTGTGTATTGAGAAGTCTTAGAAGCCAAGAGGGCAGAGGGTGCAACCTGCTCTTGGTGAATTAGAATAGGAGCCAAGGGGGCGGAGGGTTAAACCCGCCCTTGGTGCAGTATGGAGAAGATGGCTAGGTGACATGATCACTTAAGCATGACTCCACCTTCTCATGCTCACATGGTAGATGATGGATATTTTTGTTTTTTGGATTGTGGAAGTTCATGGTTGTACACATGTATGAAAACTATGCACTTGTTTTTTATGTTTGTTCACCAGGACGGTGAACTCTTAACACCCGGGGCACTTGTAGAGGGGTATCTTGTCTGTGTATCCACATGTGAAAGGAGGTGGTGTGTGCGAGTTATCCCATAAAACAAAGGGATTGTAAGGCCTTGGCGCTTTTGTATAAAAAGGGTATTTTCCCAACGTTGAAGGAGGAATACAATCCATCATTTTGTCTGCGTTTTGTAGTTAGGCATTGAGTTCATCTACAAGAACCAAGCTATCTGGGCTGAAGAGGAGATGCCTTGTTGGTAAGAGCTTTACGAGAACCAGTGTAGCCTGTAGAGAGAGAATTACTTCCTCTTGAGGAAACATGTGAAAATGATTCTCTTGCCTGGTAGTTTGCCACAAAAGATCCCATTGCATCCCGATTCCCCTCATCAACACTTTGTTTTTGTTTTATCATTGTATTCATTGAGAAGTTGCATCTAGCAATCTTGTTATCACTCATGAATTTGTACTACAAATACCTATTTTTTTGGGGGAGCGCCGGGGGCGGGGGGGATGGGGGGGGGGGCGTGCGGTGCATCTTCAACCCCCACTGTTGGTGTTGGTGATTGGTATTTTGTAACATTTCAATTATGCTTGATTGTGAATTCAATTAAGTAAATAGTTAGATGCTCTGAGATGCATGCTCCCCCATTGCAAGGAACGTCAAATGTAAAATAAAAACTTGATTTAACAAAACTAACAAGCCAGAACAGGGGGGGGGGGGGGGGGGGAAAGGAACAAGCCAAAAATTGCCTTACCGGATCTCCAAGCTTTTGAAGTGCCATTAATATTTCCAGACTTTCTTGACTAGCTTGCTTTTCTGCTATACGCCCTAGCTTGACATCTCTCTATATCACAAGGCAACATCATGTACAAGCATCTAGATCTCTTGTTTCAGTGCATGAAAACAAAACATGCTCCTCAAAAACTAATACATGCAAAGAAAGAATGAGACAAATTATGATGAAGAGCCTCACATCCAGCATGAAAATCCGTTCTCTAAGCTGAGCAGGCTGTCTTAGTGCGAACATTTTTATGACCTACCGCATCAAAATCAAGGCATGATCAGCCTTCATCCATCCTTGGTGCTTGCTATGCTTTCATAACAGTCTACTTTCTATCATTTTCATCAAACCTAGTGACAGTCGAAATTGCAACCCACATAACTTTCATGCCCTTCTATGAATGAAAAGCTCGATGAGTTAGTATGATGCATTATAAAATTGTTTCACAGGGGAAGGAAATGCAATATTATTTCCTCCGTTATCAAAGGAAACCAATGCTATTATTATAAAGGTGATGCAATGACAGGGAAAATTCGAAGGCCTGTCGAAGCACCTCTGGGGTCTGGAAAGCTTGTGCAATTGCTGTTTGCAAGGCCTGCATTCAGTAAAAATGGAGACTGTTACGAATATTTTAATGTAGGAAATTCTGGTAAAACGCTTAAGCAATTAATACCATTAAGCACTCAATACTGCAATTTGATCATTGACAGAAGAAGCACCATAGATTAGCACAGGAGGTTACAAGAAAGAACAACCACGGGAGAGCGAGCTGTGAGCGCCCCCCCTTCGAACTGTGAGCGCCATCATTGCCTTTGCCCCCCCTCCCTACACGATGCCCCTGCCTTCGCCCCCTCTTCCCTTCAAACTGCCCCTGCCCGCGCCCTCTCTCGCTGCCCCTGCTCCCTTCCAACTGCCTATGCCCCCTCTCCTCTCTTCGAACTGCCTCCGCCCCCTCTCCTCCCTTCAAACTGTCCCCGCCTGTTCTACCGCCCTCCTGTGCGCTGCTACCCCTCCACCCTCCCCCCTCCTCTTCCCCACAGCCTCTCCCATCCACCCCCCCCCCAGGCGTCTCCCTTTTGGCTCCGACTCGTCCCCTCCGTTCTCATCTGGCAGTTTTTCCAGTTCTTGGGCATTTTATCCTTCGGCAAGCTTCGGCCTCTTCTGGTCTTCACCCCTCAAGAGGACTCCATGGCAGCTGCTCCCGTCATCCCCGACCGAGGCCGCCGCCCTTGCCTATCCTTCTTAGAAGCAGACCTCCAGCTCCTCGCTTCGACAATTGCATCCCTAGAGGCCTCCACTCTAGTGTGCAAGATTGTTGGTAGCCACCCGGAGTGCGGACAACTTAGAGATCTTTTACAGGCTAGCCTCCTTGAAGCGCCTGTAAAGATCACCGATATTCATCCTTTGGGGCACGGCTACTACCAGGTTGAGTTTGACTTGCCAACGGCGTCAGATAGAGTCATGCAGCTGAGCCCCGTGGCACTGCATACAGCCCAGGCCTTCTTTGCGAGGTAGCAGCACGGATTCGACCCTGCATCCGACCCACTGGCTCGCGTTTCAGGCTTTCCCAAGACGGTCTTCTTCCTAGGCCTTAGGAAGGAATACCTTCCTCTTCTCCCAGCCATTGGGAGAGTGATGGAATCCCCCCCTACAGCCGCTTCGGCCCTCGCACAAGCGGCCAGGATTCCATCCCTTCGCATCTGTGTTGCCTCACCGGAGACAGTGCCGCACATCATATCCCTTCCTTGCCTCCAAGGAGACCCCATTCTGCAGAGAGTAGAATACTCTGGCATCCTAGGCCAATGCTTCATATGCAGGCAAATGGGACTTCTCACTAAAGCTTGTCCTCGTCGCCAAGTCCAAGAAACCAACTCCGGTGGTTCCCCCCCGGTCCTAGGCTCAGATCTTCCTAATGGGGCTAGGAGAGATGAAGGCCCTCAGGCAGCAGAGCACCACGACCCGACTGCCGACAACACTGCTGCTGGAGAGTAACAGACCGTCGACCCGCGCCAGGGCCGCCAGCCAACCTCCCGCAACAATCTCCCCTACCCCGTCCTCTTCTTTTTTTTCCAGGAAAAAGATCCTTCTATTAGTTAATGAAAAAACCAGGCACAAAGGGCTAGATACAAAACCACCTCATTTAAGGGAGGGAACCAAATGATCAAGACGGGCCGGCTGGCCGCTCTGTGAGGAGAAGGCTATCTCATAGGGGGGGGGGGGGTTATAGGTGGTCTGTAATGCCAAGTGGGGTATAGGTGGTCTGTAATGCCAAGTGGGGTCACCACCTCTATCTGTGAGAAATGGGCTAAGCCTCCAAAGCCTCAAGAAAGCTTCTCGACGCTTCCTCATGCGGTCAAAACCTCCCTGAAGCTTCCCCCAATGACCCCGGAGGGTGTCAATGATATCGAGTCATATGCTCCTGATGGACTCAGCAGACGGAGTGTGGATACCCTCAATGGCCTCACTGCATCTAGCTGGCCAAATGTGCCAGGTAGCTATGCTACTACAAATCTCCCATCTCTGGCATGAGCCCAGCCGCCAGCCGCCTGTAGGTAGGGCTATGACTGGTACTGCTGCAATACGATGGCGAGAGACCTGAAGGGCTAGCCCTCCCCCATCCTCCTCAGAAGCCTTGACCACTCCAGCCTCTGTGGCCCAAGCAGCAGTGCCCCATGTAATGATTCGGGTCAATGTCTTGTCCATTGTGAAGATGCAATTGTGAAGATGCAGAGAATCCATCGCGAAATCTGTTGCACCTTTGGGCAATCCCAAAGACAGTGTCGTTGAGACCCCTGAGGATGGCCGCACCGTGGGCAGACTGCTCGCCGACCTCCAACTACCAGGCAAGTACCGACCGCCAAACTCCTGTGTGCCGTCAACCAAAGAAAGAGGGTGATCTTTCTGGGCCGAAAGCTGTCCCAAAGCCTCTTCCAAAAATCTGAAAGGAAGCGCTATGAGAGGCCCTATGACTGCCAACGTGCTGCTACTGCCGGTGTGCCATCTATCTCTGGCATCTAGATCCTGCGGCCTAGCCGGGATGTGTATGCAAAGAAGGGGGCATCCAAAGTCTCCTCCCGATTCGGGGGGTCATGCCACGTCCACTCTCCCAGGTCCCACTGTAGGCACATGAAGGGTCGGCACTCCCATATCCAAAGCCGCCAGAATCTCTCCCTGGCCACCTTGGCCAGTGCTGGGTCTATGTGCCACTCTCGTGCCCGAAAACCAATCACTCTCACCCTCTGCAAGGTGCAACCACTGAAATCCTCTAAGGGAAGCTCGGATCTCTCTAGTTTACCATGGGATCCAATAGAAAAAGTGAGCAGACCACTGCCCTCATCTACTCCTTGGACCGCCAGGGAAGCTCGGATCTCTCTAGTCTACCATGGGATCCAATAGAAAAAGTGAGCAGACCACTACCCTCATCTGCTCCATGGACCACCACGAGAATATCGTGTCTGGTAAACATGCCTAGCCATACTAGGGGGGTCGGATCTGGGATAGGAGTCAACCACGCCTGAGGGATAGCTAAGTCGATGTCGATGCTGAACCTATCTCTACCCCGGACCCTCTCCTGCACCTTCGGGGGTAACTGCCTGTGTGCGATCCAATCTCCAAGTGACCTGGCTGGTCCCATGCTCAAGGAGCCCCATGATACATGCAATCGAGCCCCCAACATGTGGCCACTGGGTAGACGGATCAGGGGGTTCCAAACCAAAGGTTGTCAAAGCCGCTCCTCTAAGGCAACTGGAGCTAATTGTCTAAGGGTCGGCCTGAGATGATCCCAAGCTCGAAGTAAGCTGGCTGCAAATCTGTCCTCAAAAGCCGGACTAAAACCACGAGCTCGCATCTCTGTGTGAAGATCCATCTGGTACTCTATGACCAAGGGCCCCCAAGACTCGGAGTGCGGGCTGAAATCCCGGCTAATAGGAGAGAGGAGAGATTAAAAAAATCAAGAAATTTTAAATTAAAAACTCATCCACATGTGTGAAATAGAGGCCTAGCCCCCCTCTACGAAGTGGCTGGATGATCACTCTCCATGCCACCTTGGCCCATAAGAAGTTCCAGATCAATCGTTGTACCTCACCAATACATGCCTGAGAAAAGGCCCACCACGAAGTCACATACCACATGGCGGCAAGAAGTACTTGGTTCACCACCACCACTCTGCCTACTAGGGAGAGCCTCGCCGAACTCCAGTATAAAAGCTTCTTCCGAATACTCAGAAGAAGCAGATCGAGCTACTACGCGGGGGAGAGATCAATGCCAACCTAGCAACCAAGATAACAAACGGGGGTGCCCCTCGAAATCCACTGGAAAGCCTCAACTGGCTACCAAGTCGGGGCGGGTGCTAAGCCTACCCAAAAGCCACACAACTTGTGCCAATTGATCTGTGCTCCTGATATGCGCGCACTAGAAAATCTCTATTGCCTCCGCGAATCTTTGGAGATTCTCCACATCTCTTGAAAGGAAAGCTGTTGTGTCGTCTGCAAAATCTGAGTCAAGCAGCTCCTCCTGCGTGTGGAGGGGAAGATGCGATCCCTGAAGCCCGGTCTCGGGGGCTGAGAGAAAGCTGCTCATGGCCTTGGCGACGAATAAGAAGAGGTAGGGTGCCAAAGGACAGCCGTGTCGAACTGAGTGGGAAAGGGGGAATCTATCACCACGGGCTCCCTGAATGAGAACACGGCTGTGTGAGACTAAGTAGAGTCCGGAGACTCCACGAATCCACTCCATGGGAAATCCCACCCGACTCATTGTGCCCTCCAGAAAGCTCCAATCCCCCCTATCATAACCTTTCTCAGAGTCTAGGAGAAGCACAATGAGGTCCTGCTACCGCATCCTAGCCGAGGCTGTCGCCTCCCAGAAGGTAAAGATGTTAACCAGGATGCTCCGATCCTGAACAAAGCATGTCGTGGATCAAATCTGGGAGGAAATGCTGAAGTCTCATGCTCATGGCTTGGCCAATGCCCCGTCCTGTTCTTATGAGCCCGCACTCCCCCTTCCCTCTGCCTCTCCTGAACATTCCCGCCACCCTCTAGTTTTGCCCGACTCAGAGTGGAGGCAACCGGCGAGTAGAGTCCACCGATCGATTCATCGCTTCTCCGAGCCAGTAGAGATGACCATCGTCGCTTCCCCGGTGAGGGCTCTCCCACCAGAGTCGCCAGGTGCCCCCTCCCAGGATCCTGGGGCAATCAGTGGATTACATTCTTTCCCGATGTCTCCTTGCCGAAGGAACTAATATTTTCAAGGAAACGGTGGCTCCCATGCAGATACGTGTGGTGTTCCATCATTCCAAACCATCCATGCCTGAGAGTTGCATGATGATCTCCTCCTTTCCCTTGAGTGTAGCCCCGAGGACGGAGTGGGATTCGGAGAGTCAGTGTCTACGATTCATGGGCAAGCAGTGGAGCTCACGGATCGTCTTCATGATCTGCGCATCACCGACGTGCTTACCCATCTTTGGCCCCTGGCTCAGATGGAGATGGGCTCAGGCCATAGAGATCAAGACGAGGACATGGTGTCCTCCAACTTGGAGGTGTTGCTCTTTGTGTTCCTTCAAATCTCAATTGCAACTCCTCTTCCCCCTTCCTACACATACCTCTATTATGACCGATGGAGTCCTGAGCATGCTTACTCTCGAGCTCCAACAGTGTAGCGACACATGGAGGACAGAATCCGCACCCACCTCGCGCACCTTCATCCCAGGATTGACTGTGACTACTCCCTGTCGAAACCCACGCCCAAGACTCTTCGAGTGGAGGGCAGTTCTGATAGTTCTGCCTCCCACAGAGATTGATATGCGGATTGCCTCATGGAACATTCAAGGTTTGGGGGGGGCTCAATGTTTTCAGAGGAGAGGCGTCCTTAGAGAAGAGCTCCATAGAACAACGGTCAGGGGACCCATTGACATTATTCTCCTTCAAGAGCACCATTGTCACGATTGTGACTTAATTACCCTTAATTACTCTTAATCATTGAAAGGACACCAGTGAAGGGTCACACCTTGTCACATGGGTCATCATCAAAGGACACGTCTCTTCAAAGGGACACATCTATTGATTAAAGGACACACCTCTACGTCCAAAAGACATAACTATTCATTCAAGAGTCACACCCTTTCGTCAGGGATGTGCCTCTTCATTTGTACCTCTTCGGGCCCTATTTAACAAGGCCTAAGGGGCCCTTGGTCGCAAAGCACAAGATGGATCTTCATAGAGATGCGGGCCCGTGGCTTTAGCCCAGTTTTTGGGGACAGATTTGCCACCATCCTACTACGAGCTTGGGATCACCTTAGGCCAGCTCTCCAGGAGTCAGCTCCGGTAGCCTCGGAGGAGCACCTTCGGCAGCCCCTTATCTAGAACCCCTTGATCCATTTACCTAGTGGCCACATGCTAGGGGCTTGGCTTCATGTATCCTAGGGAACGTTGAGCATAGGACCTGTCAGATCCCTTGGAGATTGGCTTGCATTCACACACCTTCGCCCAGAGGCTCAAGAGAGAGGCCTGGTTGGGATCAAGGGTAAGACAGACTCAGCTTCAACATCACTCGGCTATTCCTCAGGATTGGCTGACCCCTATCCCTGACCCGACCCCCCCCCCCCAACCCGCAATGGCTAGGCGTGTTTACTAGGCATGACATTCTCTTCGCAGTTCATGGCGTGGATGAGAGCTGCACCTTGCTCACCTTTTTTATTGGACCCCATAGCAAACTAAAGAGATAAGAGCCCCCTTTGGATGACTTCAGTGAATGCACCTTGGAGAGAGTGAGGGTGATCGGATTTCATGCACATGAGTGGCACATTGATCCCCCTCCGGCCAAGGTGGCCAGGGAGAGACTCCGGCGTTTATGGATTTTGAGAGAGCTGGCCCCTCACGCGCCTCCAGTGGGACCCAAGGGAGTGGACTTGGCGTGATCCTGCAGACAAGGAGCAGATTCTGGACACCCCGTTCTTCGCATACACAACATGGCTAGGACACAGGACTCATGTTACGACCCTCCCACGTGTTGCCACGTGTAAGTCCCACGTGTAAGGGTCATACCAATTTACATGCCCGATGTAGAGGCCACCCCAACAACGACAGATCACTGGCAATCTCAGGGCCTCTCAACGCGTTTTCTATCCAACTTCTCACTCATCCTTGCACAAGCATTCACTAAAACAAGGGAGTAAGATGTACTAGCTTACCAGAAATATACTTGAGAAGGGCCATGGTCCCCTCCCATACTTGTCGCCAGTACGGGCGAAACACATACATATCCACGCGTCAGTTGATGCGAGCTTGCTCTTGCAGGGTTCTCCCTTTTTGTTTCCCATCCCCCGAGCCCCAGGATTGTGCACTCAGTCAGCTTGTAACTTGGGGAGAGGACACCCCCAGCTATGCTGACCTCCCACACCAGAGAGCTGGAGTGGAGACTGCATGAGAAAGGCCCATTTTGCTTCAATTGCGAGAAAAAGTTCACATTCACTCTCTCTTTGTTTTGAAGGTTTGCAGGTCCACACTTCATTAAAAATGACCGTCCGGGGACCATATAAATAAATGCACTGGCCTCTTTTTTCTTATGTCCGGTCACCACCCACGAGCAGGCCACTTTTTTTTTTGCTCATGATTTTTTTTATTTTGTTTCCTTTTCTCCTACATACTGCCAGCCCACGTTTTTTTCTTTTCTTCTTTCTTTCTCCCTGCCTCTTTTGTGGCCTTACTTTCCCTTCTAAGGTTTGGATACCTCAGTATTGCTTTAATAATATTTTCAACATCTGCAATTTTTGAAATTAAAAAAACAGCACCTTGGTTCTTCAAACAGAGCCCGCCACCTCCATCCCCGTTGGCCAACTTGAACTCCTCACTTGATGCCATCGCTTTGCTAATGCCGGCCTGTTCAAAGCAATGCCTCCGCATCATCACACACTCACTCTCCCACAGGCCTGTCATGTGCACGCGTCTTCTTTTTCTCCTTGCCATCACCCTCTCTCTTCTTTTGTATGATGGGTCCTCCTCGCACACAGTCCCCAAAGATCAAATGTGCTCTCTCTCTTCCACGAGCCTAACAGAGATTTGGCTCAAAGGATGTGCGCACAACAGGGTACGCAGGCCAGCCGGGAAGCCCAGGCACGTACGCAGGGCAGTGTGTTGTCTGGTGGGCAGCACATGTGGGCAGCGAGTCAGAGCGCGGCATACAGCAGGCCAGGCCAGTGCAAACATGAGGAGAGAGAATGCTTTTCATGGATGCGCTTGCATAGAGAGAGAATACGGTGAATAAAAAGGTAAAAGCAAGGTACTGTTTTTTTAAGAAAAGCAAGGGGGGACAATTTTTAGCAAAAGTTGAGCTCAAGGACCGTGCTTTATAAACCAATCAAAAGGTTAAGCTTTAAAAAACTAGAGTCCAAGCTTTTTATAAAAACCAGAAAGCCAGCTTTTTAAAGAAAAGCACAAAGCTTTTTTTTAATCCCAAATAAAAAGGCTTATACTCTCATTGTTTTATGTACCTTGAAGTCTCTCAAGGCTCTCTCAGGAATCTCTCAAGAAGCTCTCCAAGTGCATGCAGCACAGTTTTGGTGCCAGTCTTGATTAAGCTCTTGCTCACACAGGATTTACAAGCTTTTCTTTATCCTTTCACTTCTTTTCAATCCGTAAAACCTCATCTTTTACTACTGCCTTTTCCTAGAAAAGTACACTAGTTTGGCCGAACTTTGTGAACTCAAAAGGTAGTATTTATGTGGGATCAATGGACAGCAATTCCATGAAGTCAGAAGACTTTGAGCACATAAAGCCACCCGGTTGGTTTGGACCTTAGATATGTTGGAAGGTGATCACGAAAGTGTTCTTGAGGATCCCATGCGGGATTATGATGCTGAGATCACAAGTCAGGAGCACGTTATCCAGTATCTTGCAAGGGTGGATGATGTCAAAGCCCATGTTGATGCATGCTCCAAGCCTTCACCAGGAGATAACCATGAGGTTGTCCAGTGGTATCAAGAGGCTATTGCTACGTGGGATTCATGTCAGACTTCACACGCACATTGGTGGGTCCAAGAATCACTCAATCTTCACAGACCTTAAGTCGTGATTTCTATATTTACCTTAGTTTTGTAAAACCTCCCATTCCTGCTATTTAATTTTTAGAGGTCTTTTGCCAAACTTTGACAGATTCAAGTTTGCTCAGTAGTGGATGAAACTCCACACATGATGTTTTACTTCCTTGTTTGCTAGGACCTCTACATGAGGACATGTCCATGCCCAATTTGGGGGTGATAAGTTACCCAAGTTACTCATCGAGTAATGGACTTTCCACCTGTTCGATGGGTCGTTGTTAGATTGAGCAAAACAAAACCAGGGCCCCTATAGCAAACCCAACCATACACCAAGGAACACCAATAGAACCACAACACGCAGCCACAAGGTATATACAATCAATGCTCTTTCAGTTCCACATTCCAAATACACAATATAACCCTGACATGAATAAGGAAGCAGGCTATGTTTAAGCAAAGTAGATAGCTTTCAAGTGGATTTGTACAACTGCAATAGGTACCCTGAACATGTGAGCTAATAGCAAATGTTCATTTATATACAAAGCATCAAGATGGATGGGTGGTTGAAGTACAAAAGGAGGCATCAATCTAGTTCATCATTGTTATACAATTCGGCAGCTATGATTACCTCAGGCAATTCCCAAGGAATGGTAACACTTCTCATCCACGAAGGAAGTATGATCAACACAAACCACTCGAATTCCGTCCGGAGTGAGCCAACCACGTCCATCTGGAAACCTTCACTTCTTATGTGTTGCACCCATCGTTCAAGCACAAGAGACAAGTACATGATGTCAAGTGTCCAAGCTCAGGGAGAACCCAGCACACACACGCAAAAGACTCTTCCATGCTCCTCAACCAACCACAGTCTTGGTTTTACTGGCTATCACCACCCCAAGCATATAATGGATGGAAAATAAGGAGCAAAAGTGATACAGCCGATGGAGAACAATCCCACACCAATTTTTCTCTCCCAACACATTTGAGGCTCTTGGCATTACTGGATGACACCACCCACAGCAAGCTTCAAGATGTAATATAGAGAGAGAAATCAACAGAGTATTAGCCAGAGAGCACAAATGCTTCTCAATCCACAATTGCACTCTTAGACTTCAAAAGCACTAAGTACGGATAGCTTCAAGACGCTGAGAAAGTACCGAGAGGTTCATGATCACAGCCACAATATCGCTTCGCAGCAAGCCAAAGGCATCTTCAATCTTCAATGGTCTTTGATGAGCTCATGAGGTTGACGATCTCACCAAGATGTCTTCACTCCTGGCTCCACTCTTCAGACCAGCAGCATCTCCCCAATTCTATCTCTCTCGTCTCCTTGTTGTCCCTTTAGTCCACCAGCATTTCCCACCCAAATCCTCTCTCCAACCTTCTTCACACGATGACAGTAGTGTTTTTGGCCTCCACTCTCCTTTCTCCTCACAAGCTCCCCCAACCCCCATTTATAGTGTACCTCATGGAATATCACAATGCGTTGTATGGCAGCTTTGCCAAGTGGCCAGCCAAGCCTCAGTCTTTATCTTACCACGTCGACCTGAGCTGGCAGCCGCCCCATCATCTTCATTACCTTTCCTTGCTGTGCACCATACCGTGCCATCATGTGCCTGAGAAGGCTTCTATTCCTACCGATGATGATCAGCTGCATGCCGCCTGTACCTGCAGTTGGTGCCTTGCCTACCGGCCACGTGGGCCATTGCCCATGCCCTTTCTATCATCTTCTTGATCAGCTATGGCCTGCCATGCTGCACCGACTTGTCCACAAAGACCCCTACCATGTCGTCCATGTCCATTTACTGCAATCGGCTAGCAGTCACATGGCCAGCAGCCCATTGCCTCGCCATCTCCTTCCTTTCTCAGCTCCCGCATGAGGACGCCATCACACTGCCATATCTGCCTGCAATGTGGCTGTTGGCCAGCTGACTCCTCTTCATACTACACTACGGTTTAAAACCTTATTACTATGTTACTGAAATTTTCAAAACTACTAGCCCGAGTTCATGCCATGCAACTTGTCCGAGGCCACCATAAGACCATCACCTCACCCCAATATCCCACCACAAGGTTCCATGTTTGATGCCAACACCTTATTCAGAGCAAGTGACACTAGCACTTCAAGACAACTCCATCACCATGTCCAATGCCCAAGTGTAATAAAAGGTCTTCGAATGCCATCACCCACTGAGACCAAGAGTACAATGTCATGGGAGAGTTGACACACACACACACATTGTGCAACAAGCAACATGCTATATATACAAAGATGCATTATTCAAATCCACAATGCAAGCATACTAGTTGATCATTAATGCACCCCTCTCATCTAGCAAGTAGAGGATCCTACTACTACTCCAACACAAACACAAAGTAAGAACACGTGTGTACCAAGGCCAGATGCACACGTCCCGGCCACTCTTATTATACATGAGTTTGGGGTTTGCCAATTTCTCCCAACAGCATAACCCATTGACATGCTAGGGATGGAATTTGTTATAAAGTTGTATGTTGTCTTCAGGTTATTCGAGGACAAGGGACATACGTAGGATTGTTTGACAGTTGCATGTGATCTTCATGCTTTCGAGAACATGGGAGATACGTAGAATTTGATGGGAAGTTTTATGCTTGTCCTAAAGTAAACGTGAGTATCTACTGGTTATGCAAAAACACATTGGAAGTACATTAGGACTTGTTTGCACATTAAGTGAACTACTTTGCCAACAACTTATGCAAGATGCCAGTAGGTATGATTGACGAGTTGTGCTATGGATCTGTGCTAGGGTTGTTATGGTAGAGCTCATTGCACATTGTGACTGGTTGTGGGATTAGCATGCACATGAAAAAATCACATGTCGTCTTGGACGAGGCAAGACAAGGCCATCTGTATGACATTACCAAACAGATACAATATCTTAGGTTTGGAAAGAACAGCTTCTAGACGAATAGAATCAGCCTTTGAGGTAGATGCCTAGCTTCAAAAAATATACCCTTAACAATTGACTATCTATGATTGGTTAAATAAAGAGTGGATGCTTGAAGCATGGTTAGAAGAAGCATATGTCTGTAAAGTGCACACTTTTGACATAGGAAGCAGCAGGGGTGTAACTTGGTTGAACACAATGCTAATCAATACACTTAAATACACTAAGATTTGATGGACACATGCTCAATACAAGAAGTAATTTGCTGAATTGACAAGAGACACACAATGAGCCGGAACGGCCGGCCCCTCCCTCAAATAAAGTATATTGATCTTGGGAGAATTAAGTACATAGTGTCATGGGCATTTCTGACCAGATTTCCATACCAATGCATATGAATACAGTATTGCAAACAAGTGGTTGTCGGTGTAGACTTGCAACTCGCACTACCCTCTCAAGTGCCCATGTTCCCTACCATCTGCTCTCTATTGTTTCACCAACACATGGTAGCAACAATCTGCAAGAGAGCACGTAGGACAAGAGAACACTACACAGGGTATGTAATCTTGTAATCCGGTTCCTCCCTCCTCCTACTTGCTTCCATATTTAAGCATAAAAGCTTACCAATTGCAAGTAGAGTCGATGACAGTGGAAATCTTCACGATGGAAGTGCTTGCAGTGTTGAAATCTTTGATTTGTCGCAATTCTTCACGACATAAGTCTTCAAGAGAATGAAGGGAACCCTAGGAAAGTTTCCCCTATGGTTCAACTTGAGAAAGGAGGGCTGAAATTAGGGTTTTCAGCAAAAAGACCAGAAATTACAACAAGAAAGAGAGGTTGTTTTGCTGAATTTCAGTCATTGGGAGTGTGTAGGAGAGTGATTAGCACCCGGAAACACTCTTGGAAGCTTGGGAAACACCTTAGCAAGCTTGAATATGGAGTTGGGAAGGAGAAAGTGCAAAAAATACAGTCCAAAAGCCCTCATCATGAAGGAGGCGCCTTCTTCTAGAGAGAGAGAGAAGAGTGAGGTGGTGAGTTGTCCAATCTAGGTGGCAGGTAGGTGCTTTGTGGAGCAAGCTAGAACAGACAGTTACTCCCTTTGTACAAGGGGATAAGGTCTGGGTGGTGGACATTGGGTTTTATCCACCTCGAGACATCAATGTGTGTGAACACCGGGCTGGTCATAATTTATAAGTGAGTTTTGGTCGCCCAAAACTTAATGAAGTGTGTACACACTCACTTATAAATTAGTGTTACACTATTCATGGACCCTTTCCGATAACGAATCTCAAAATCAAAATCTTGCGTTAACTCAGCCCAACGAGTTTTCCTTCCTCTCAAATCAACCGCATCACACACATACTTGATCGACCGATGATCAATCAATACCACAAACTTGGAGCCATATAAATAATGTCTCCAAACCTTGAGAGCGTGAATCACAGCATAAAGCTCCTTCTCAAGGGTTGGCCAACGAGATTGAGTGTCGTGTAGCTTTTTACTTTCAAAAGCAACAGGTCTACCATCTTGAAATAAAGCAGCCCCGATGTCATAGTCACTAGCATCAGTTTCAAGAACATAAGGCCGACTAGGATCGGGTAATGCCAAGATAGGTGCTTCCTTGACTTTATCTTTCAAAAGTCTAAAGGCCATATCCAAATCGTTATTCCAAGTGATAGGCTGATTTGACTTACGTCCACGACCTTTCAACAAGTCGGTCATCGGTAGTGTGAGCTGAGAGTACTCCCGCACAAATTTCCGAAGAAAAACAACAAAACCGAGAAAAGAACGAAGTTGTTTCACTGTTCTTGGTAAAGGCAATCCAAAAACCTTCTAAACTCGGTCATAGTCAATGCTCAATCCATCTCTAGTGATCTTGTGTCCCAAGTAAATGATGTCTGTCATAAAAAACTCACATTTACTTAACTTAGCATATAGTCGATTCTGTCTTAAAATAGATAAGACAATCATGAGGTGTCTAACATGATTCTTAAGACTACGACTATATATCAAAATATCATCCAGGAACACCACCACAAATTTTTCCAAATGTTTACGAAAAAGATCGTTCATCATTTGCTGGAAAGTGGTTGGAGCATTGGTTCACCCAAAAGGTAATATGAGAAACTCGTAGTGGCCATACCTAGTCCGAAAGACGGTTCTTTCGACATGCCTTTCATGAATACGTATCTGGTGATAGCCAGTACGTAAATCTATCTTCGTGAGATATTTCGCTCCTGCTAACCGATCAATCAAGTCATCTGATCTAGAGAGAGGATAACGGTTCTTAATTGTCAGCTTGTTCAATCTCTTGTAATCTATACACATTCTCCAGGTGTTGTCCTTCTTTCTCCTAAGCAACACAGGTGCACCCCAAGGTGATTTACTTGGACGGATCTGGCCCATCCTCAAATAATCTTCGAGTTGTTTAGCCAACTCATCTTCCTCAGATCCGACAAGATGAGCACCAGGAATCAAGTCAATACGATGATCTATTGCCCTTTCACGTGGTAAACCCGATGGCAGTTCCTTAGGAAATACATCTTGAAACGAATCAAGGATCTTTTGTAATTCTTTGCTTTCAAATACACTTAATTCATTGACATCCATAGAAAGTATGAGAAATGAAGAAAGTGGAATCAATACACAATGGAAAGCAATATACAAAGAAGAATCCATTATATTTCCAAAATCAACTGTATTTACAAGAGGTCCCTAAGAGGGATGTATACAATCACCTAAAATACTATAATGGGTGTTCCTATGCTGAAAAGAAAAAATATGACTAGACCAATCTATCTGGACTTGAAGAGTCTTAAACCACTCAATCCCTAATAACAAGTCTACATGTTCTAGGTGCATAATATAGCATTCCAGAATATCTTTGTAGTCCTGAATCTAGATTGGTAGCATCTCCACCTTTCGATCCCATACTTGCCTTCCCGCAGGTAGGCGTACCTCATAGGTATGATCGCTGGGTGTCGTATCAAGACTCAATTTCTGCACAAGTTTGTAGTTAACAAAATTATGTGAGCTGCCACGGTCTAGAAGAATGTGGACTCTATGGCTATTCACTTCTCCATAAACTCGGAGAAGATCATGCAAGCCAAAAACTTTAGAGTTGAACAGACAATCAGAACATGTACTAGAGCGAGAAAGTACAGTAACTGACGTACCTGTCAAAGACAACTGGTTAGCTGCGCTTGGCTTGGGTCTTGCATTGGTCTTTGCACCCTTTTGCTTCGGGCACTCGTTACGCATGTGTCCTTTTGCTTTGTACATAAAACGTCCCTCCTTCTTGAGCTTCAAAGCCTTAAGGAGTCGTTTCTTCTTCGCTGGTGTCGAACTTGAATTCTTCGAAGATTGATCCGAAGACTTTCCTTCAGTCGTGTTAGCCATTGGTGCAGAGAACTTTCTTTTGTGCTTGTTCCCCTGCTCGGTAACGAGTTTAGACTTGGAAGAGACCATTGTATCATCATAGATACGAGCTGAATGAATGGCCTAGTCCAAAGTTTCGCATTTGTTATTTTTAACCTGTAAACGGTATGAGTCTGGTAAACCGGCTACAAAGAACCCCAAAAGAGTAGTGGGATCCATCTTTGTAGCTTTCATTGTGCCCAAGTCGTTGGCTTAGGGTTGAGTTCCTTCCACCAAAGCAAAGCTTTGCCTGAGAGGAAACCTGCTGCTAACTGGATCTTTTTTCCATCATCATATGGATGAAACTGAAAATGGACTTGCCACTTATGTAGCCAAAGTTCTGCAAAGCTTGCATCTGGGCTGCGATTTGTGCCTGACGTTCCGAAGAAGAAGCTTCAAGAGCTACTTTGAACTCTTGGAAATCAGAATTAGACACATAATCATCAAAAAGATCGGCATCGCTATCTTCCGTAGCCGGCAAGCCTTCGCGTTCGACAAGGGGCTCCAACTCTGATTCTTGGGTCGGCATCTTGAAGAGGACAAGGGAAGAGAAAATTCGATCTTGCACAAAAAAGTGCTAGAGAACTTGAGAGCTTGAGAGCTTGAAAACTTGACAGATGTATGGCAAGAAGCCCACTTAAGGGGTTTATATAATCTTCCCCAAAAGCAGCTTGAGCTTTTGCTTTTGTGTTTTGCGGAAGATTATATAAACCCCTATATATATATATATATATATATATATATATATATATATATATATATATATATATATTCTGTTTTCTTTATTTTAAAAAAAAACACCTTTAAACCTTAAGGGGCCTTTAAACTCTTTTTTAAAAAAGGTTAATCTAAAAAAACGAAAGTAGTGAATTTGGCGTGTCAATGCTTTTACTGGGTTTTTTTTCACCCCTCCTGGATTTAGCGCCGCCGGCAGTACCTGACTGGGTGGCATCACCTGCGTTTTTGTCGGCGCCGCCTTTACTCAGGTGGCCTGCGCCAACCTACACCTAGGCTTGGCCGCATGCCTGCGTAGGCCTGGGCGCCTGCCAGCCTAGCCGCCTGCGTAGGCTTGGGCGCCTGCTAGCATGGCCGCCTGCATAGGCCTAGGCGCCTACCAGCATGGCCGCCTACGTAGGCCTCGTCGGCTGCCAACCTGGCTACCTACACGCCTGTGCCTACAACAACCAGCAGCCCGCAACCAGCACCCTTCACTATATTCCACTCACCTCCATAGCGTACCCCCCCCCCCCCCCCTCGCTATATTCCAGTTCCAGTTTCATTTTCTAGGTACCAGTAGTATCATCTTTATTTTTCATTTTTCTGGGTTTTTTTATCCAGACATTGTATCAGATCCACCATGATGTAACTTTTGGTCTCATAGGTCATTATGGCCTTTTGAAGACGTTAATATAACATTTCATTTCATTTCATTCTCTCTCTCTCTCTCTCTCTCTCTCTCTCTCTCTCTCTCTCTCTCTCTCTCTCTCTCTCTCTCTCTCGTTCAAACAAAAGCGAACATGCTTTTTTTTCTCCCTCACAACCGTTCATGCGACTACACAAACACTTCCAGGCTACATCCCTCATGGGCCGTTGTGACATGGTGCTCAAAGTGGTAAAACTGAGCTGGCGCGAGAAGGTCCTGCGATGATGGGTGATGATGGCCCAAATCCTCCTGTGTGGTGGCATCGCTGTGGGCAAGGGCCATGGGGTCTAAGGCGTCGAGCTTTGCATAACTCAGTGGCTCTGTCGAGTGTCACACCTCTCGGCCAAGCTCCTACACTAGCCTATGGGTAAGTATAATGAGTGGATCGGCCCTCAGAGTCCTCGTATGCAAGAAGTCGGTGAGAGCTCTCCGTGCTGGTCCTCAAGCAAGTACAGTTAATCTGGATCTCACTAAGGACTCACTATGTCTACGGAGCTCTAGAAGAAAGTCCTAGGCATCTCTGATCCAAGAAGTCCATGATCTTGGAAAGTGGTCCAAACCCAGCTCGGAAGAGGCAGTGGAACCTCCCCCGAATCTCATAGTATACAGGGCATTGGCATATGTAATGATCCTATCTCGGGCTCTGTGTGATAGAGCTGGCATATCCTGTCCTCTGGTGCGGCCCCCCTGGGCCCATATTTGGCAGTCTCCACTCTCAGCTGGTGGGATGAGGTGCAGATCTCGCTGATCGCACATCTCACCCCAAAAGATAGGTGTGTGTCCATGTAGCGTGAGCAGATGATGAAACCCTCCTCTGTCAAGCATAGGAGGTGATCTCTGTAGATAGCCATCTTCGTCCCTAGTGGACGACTAGGTGAACTCCATGTCCTCTGAGTATCCAATCTGACAATGTCCTTCCTGATAACCCTATTCCGCTTTGTGCGGCTGAGAGTAAATGACGAGGCCTCTATGTTGTACTGGAACGGGGGGAGTGCCTCCATCTGCAAACCATGCATGCCAAACCAAGTGCCTACCTATGCATACCAGCACTTTGTATCTCCCTCGAGAGTCAACTGTCTCGAGGAATCCAAGGCTGGCCGGGGGTATCTATCTAGTGGAAGCTCCCATAGCCTCTGCCAGTATGGCACTGTCTGGAATAGAGCCTCTGTCACTATCAGTGCACCCCCATCTCTGCCCACACAATCTCATGTGGCACTGATGGCTTACTCCTAATCATGCGCGAGATCATCGCCACTAGGGGCCTCTCCATCAGCTTCCACCATCATATACCTCCTCTGTATCTGTCTCGACCAGCTCTCTCCTCTGTCTCCTCCTGTGGTATAAGCTGGGACCCCAGATGGGGGCACTATACAGTAGTGCAAGTGTAACGAGAGTATCAAATAGCCAAAGCTTCATCCTTGGCTCCTGAAACTGTATCTGTGAGCATTGCCTCTCTAGCGAGCCAAGGGCTGCATATCCCCTCATCAATCTAGCTTCGGCCGCCTTCCGCATCTAGAACTGAGGTCCAGCAAAAGTGATCCCAAGGTATACATATGAGGTAACCAACTCCACAGGCTCTCCACTGTATGTAAACTGTACTACAAATCTACTTATCCACAGTGAGGAGGTGTTAAAGATCATGACCTTGGTCTTTCCAAGGTTCACAGTGAGGTCCCGGTCCTCGCAAAAGGCACGTAATGCATCCAAATGCCTCTATAGCCCTTCTAGTGAAGCAGAAATAAGAACAATATCATCTGCATACAAGAGGATCGGTATCAGGATTCCTGCTAAATGTGCTTTTGGTCCTCCTTGTCTGTCTATGTAATCCGAGATCTCGTCAATGTATAGACCAAATAGAGTAAGAGACAAGGGGCAGCCCTGCTTCACCTTGATAGTGTTGTGTATGATCTTTGAGTCACCTCTCACCTCTTGGATCCCGTACTCTGCTTGAGACTGACTCATAGAGTGTAATGATCCCCCAAAGCATCTCTACTAGCACTCCCATATCCTGCAGTCTCCTCATCAATCTCGCCGGTGGGACAGTATCAAAAGCTTTGCGAAAATCCACAAAGCAGCAGTATATCCGATGCCCATGAGCTCTCCCCTCCTCAATGATCCCCTGATCTAGTGTGGATTGCCCTCTCTTGAAGCTTGCCTGCCCGGTGCTCTGAGTCTCTGCTCCTCGGACCATCTACTAAGCTCATGCTCCAAAATCGAACCATAAATCTTGGCCAAGGTGTGACCAATCATGATAGTCCTGTAGTTGCTGGGGTCCATGGGGTCACCTGCTTTCAACATAGGTACAATAGTATTCGATGACCAGCTGGCGGGGAAGCCCTCACATAAAGCCCTGTTAAACACGTGAACCAGTAAAGGGGCTAGCATGTCCCTAGCATGAGAGAAATGCTCGATGAGGAGTCCATCATGATCCTGTGCTCTCCCAGTCTGCATCTTGTCAATAGCATCTCTCACCATGCTCAGGTGAAAGAAGGAAGAGTGTGGGGGACGAGGTTTGGGTGGATGGGGGAGAGGTGGCTGCTCGGTGGCATGGTAGAGAGCGGTGGCATAGCTGTGCCAGGTGCCGGGTGAAGTAATCGGAGTCAACAGGCGATGATCCTGGAAGTTCCTCCAGGCCTCCTTTCAATCCCTCCCAAGAAATAGCTGGTATAGCTCCTACTCAAGCTTGGCTAGGTAGGCTCTCTTCTTTCTCTGTGTGAGACATCGAAAGATCACTCGCGCCTACTAGTGAGTGGTGGATCCTAGCGCCATCTCCCAATGTAGACGGGCTCGGGTATCACAACATTCCTCGTCGTACTAGCTATTCTGTGGGCCAGTCCCTCTTGGTCATATAGGGGTGGCTCTGGAGTGTGGGAAGGCGGCTGCAATGGACGTATGGAGGGTGGTTGAGAGGTGTGTGGTAAGCTCATCAAGTGGGATGTGGGGGTCGAGGTCGGAGAGGATGCGATAGACGTGATCAAAATAGATGGAAGAGGTCTCTCTTGTGAAGTGGTATCTCGGGCGGTGATGGGGCAGAGCAGGTGGTTGGGTGGTGTATCAGCATGTGAGGGAGAAGGCCAGGTATGCATAATCAGCTGCAACACCGATGGGGCGAGGCGAGATGGTAAACTCCGGAATGAGTGGGATCACAGAGAGGGATCCCATTAGATAGTCCACTGTACTAGCTCCATTTCCGAAGGGGTAGGAGGTGAAGGAGTTGGATCAAGGCCATCTGGCCAGGCCATTATAAATGGCTCGCCTATGAGCCCCGCCGAGGGCTAAGAGATACTCTCCATAGTCTGTGCAGGCTGCTGTATCCTGTGATGTCCGCTCTAGATCCGTACCCACCGTGTCAATCTCCTGGTATATGGGATCATCTGTCTCAAAGAAGGGTATCTGTGCACCTGCGGTGCGGGCATTGAAGTCTCCAGCCAAGAGCATGTCCCCTAGACTGGAAAACTTCATAATGTCATCATAAAGGGGCAGATAAGGGGACTCTCCATGTGTGGCATATTTAGAAGTGGAGGGTGCAAAAAGTATCACACTGCAAGGTAGATGTCCCTGGCCCTCTCTGTCTGGATCCTCACACACAAAAACCGCGTAGCCTCATCCCGCCCGACCAACTGTATCACATGTTGAAGCTCATCCCTGTATCGTAAAGCCACCCCTCCCGACCCCAAGTACCCCCTACTATGCGTGAGTGCGGGTGGTGAATAGACTCCCATCTGCATCCTCTCACCTCTGGAAGCCAACTCCCCTGTGGCACTGATGTGTCTCTGTGTATAAGACCAAGTCTCTGTACACTACCCATTTCCCTGCCTTCCGTGCATCCAAGATGCGTGGTATGCACTCCCTCCTTTGTGCCACCTATGCTAGTGTGAGATTGTCTTCGAGGTAAGTCTTCTCTCCTTTTAGTGCCCGCCTTTTGGTAAGGAATGATTGCCTCGCCTCCAACCCTGCAAACTTGAGGATGAGTGCGCGTTCCTTGGTGGTGTCTTTGCCCACCCTCCATGCCTCGACGAAGGGGGTATCATGGATTTTCAGCTTTTTGCATAGTGCTATGGCGTCCTCTTTCAGCGAGGCTCCTTCCTTCCATCCCACCACTCTCACATTCAATGCCCTAATCTTCCTTCTTTTCTCCTCTTCGAGTGTCATTGATGATGTTTGGGGATGATGGTGGGTTCCGTTGCTTCTTGGCAACCTCAATCCAGCTGCCCCCTTCTTTCACATGTTTCTGTGTCTTCTTAATCACCTCGGCCCATGTGGTTGCCTCGTTTGCCTTCTTCTCCTCTTGTTCCTGGAGGGTCTTCATTTGCTCTCTAAGTGTATTCAGCTCATCATTGAGGGATAGTTGAATTTCTCCTCCTTCGAATTGAGTACATGCCCTCAAGGTCTCATTTTCCACTTTAAGGGTGGCGACTTGGGCCTCCAGCTCCATGATTAGTGAGGTATGGTGGCTGGTTTTTGTGTCCAACATTTGGACCATTTCCTCCTGCATCTTGCTTAGCTGAGTTGCCATGTATACCTGCATGTCTGCCTTCCACCTATCCATCTCCTCTTGCATGGAGGCACACAACCCACGCATAAGGTCATCACTATCCTTGTTCTCCCCGAGCTTCTTTTGTAGGTGCTTAGAGAGAGAAATCTCAATTTTTTTGTGTGAGGGAACGGGCTGTAGAAGCAGCAATGCAATAATCTCTGTGGTGGCAAATTTTCTCTCATGACGCTGGTAATCCCATAGCTAATCGCTGAAGGGCAACAGATAAAGACCAGATTCAAGAGCTTCAGTAGCTATTATTGGCAAGGAAGGCATTGGCAGATAAAGAAGGTATTCTGGTGTCAGCTGCAGCAAGGGATTGTTTTATGTCCAGGGAACTGGCCGACAGCAGGTCACCCAGTTCACAATTCCTTCAAATGCCTATATAAGGCAAAGGCTAGGTTCATCAGTCCTTTAGAGATTGGATCCTTTAGAATAGGACTGTTTGAAGTCAACAACACCTTTTCATGGGCAGCCTAGGGCTTGCCAAGATTGTACCCTTTTTGTACATTATATACTGGAAACACAGCTATCTCTCTCTCTTCTCTCCATCTTTTGTTTATGTTTTGCATCTAGATGTTCCCGAAAAGGTGTTTAGGGCTGAAAGAAGACACACAGCTTTTATGCATGTGACAGTTTTCCTGTTTCTCTTAGAGGTCAATATACCTCAACAATTGCCATCCTAATCTCGGATGATAACTATCCAAAACACAAATGACAAACATAATTTTAACATATGTTGTTTGTAGGCACCTAAGCAACAAGCCCATGAAATAAATAAGTCTATTTATCTACAATTCCATCAACTTTATCCAAGGATCGAAGAGAAGTACATATTACTAAAAAAATACAATCAAATCAATGATCCAACCTCAAAACATCTATGCCTGGGTTTCAGATCGACCTAGCAAGCTCCCCATAAGGACCATGTTTAAAGCAGCCCAAACCTCTGATCCCCATATGAAAATCAGATATTGACAAGAAAGAAACCACTCTAGGAGGATTAGCAAACACAACCACTGCAGTATGGCCTATTTTTAGGGAAATTTGTCCCTTATATGCTGCCCGACCAGCTGTCCGACCTGCCCAACTAGCTACCCAACCTGCCCAATAGAGACGGGGGATGCAGTAGGGAAGCACACTGAGAAGATCCACAATAGGAGCTAGAGTTGAGTCAAAAGTCATGTCACCTGTGTAAAAGTCCTTGTAACCAATTCCTAGAGATTGCAGCCAAGAATGTAGCTTATGTAAGGACGTGCATTTCCTAGTACTGGGCACCAGTGGGCAGTCGCTCTTGATTTGGCGTCTACACTGGCTCGTCATTCACAACAGAAGGACGATACCTCTGATAATGAGGTGGAGCAGCCAGTGCACTCCAAGGTTGAGCCTACACTGGCTCATCATTCACAACAGGAGGACGATGCCTCTCAGCACAAGGTGGAGCAGCCAGCCCACTCTGAGGTAGCAAGCTAGATAGACAACATCACCTTGTGAACAGGAGGTGTAGCAGAAGCACCAAGTAACAATATGGACAAGAGAAAAGACAAAGTGGCAAGCATGCAACAGACACTACTTTGTAAGCACTATTTGGCACGTCCAACTTGAACAAGGCTAACTACCCCCAACCAACCCTTGAAAAGGTCATCCAAGTGTAAATAGCCTAGGAAGTCTATTGAAGAAGTGCTCCCCAAACCCCCCTCTTGTCACATGAGTGCTAAGAGCGGAGACTTAAGCACATAATTTATGCTAAGCAAACTAGATTAATGCTAATCCTAATGATCTAGCAAACGCACATGAGAAGAGAGAGACAAAAAATGATCAGATATACAATGGTTCTTGGATCTGAACTTAGATCCTACTCATGCATACCTATCTATGTGTCTTGCTGAATTCAAAGCTTCTAGAGTGATCGAGATTTCTTGGTTGCTGCCGCCATTGATCTTGGCCCTGCAACCTCTATCTCTGAATGCTCAAAAATCCCTCTATATAGAATATGATGGCAGGTTGGATTCAGCCATCCGTTCAAGTCATAAAGCATCTCTAAAAAGGTCCACAAAAATGTTTGTATTGTGTCCAATAAATGTCCCAACCGTTGGGCACCTCTTGTAGCCTATAGGGCTGTCAAAAATGCCCCAATTGGTCCACACACTTCCTCAAATCTTGCCCTTTAGGCAATTGCAAGTGGCAATCGCATGAGTATTACCTCGACTTTGGATGCGAGCTTCCCATTGCTGTCGTTGGCCATGTTGTTCAACACATGGCGCAAGCCCGACTCCTCTACCCTCACACGGTGAGATGAGCAATGGCTTTCCTCTACCCTCGCACTAGAGTTGTAACTGGCCCCTTGTAACTCCCTCTTTATTCTTCCTTTATGGGGTTCCATAGAGGTTGACTGCACCATTCAGCCACTATCGGCTCTTCATAGAGGTCAGCTGAGGGCTACCAGCACCTACAAACAAAAGCACACCCCACCCCCCCGCCCCCGCGGTCCCGCCCAAAAAGAAACCCCAAGACAATTTCTTACATCAATCCATTTGCGGATTCCAATATGGCATCCAATCCTCCTCCAGCCCTCCAACACCCCACCTCCATCAACAGAAACTCCTGCAGCCATCTAAGCTCCAATCTCAAGAGCCAGTAGCATCAAGAGTGTTCAGCATCAGATGCAAATACTATTCAACAAAAAACATTTAATTCTTTATAGGTCAACCTTTGCAAGTAGAAAAATTTAACATACAAGTTTCATGCTGCTAATATCGTCTTCCAATGTGGTGTTTCCAGCAGCAATCCGACCCAGGCTTTGTTCAAACTCCTGCATGGACAAAAACATTCAGCACATAAGAATGTTCTATTATCACTCTGAACACAAAACCTGAACATAAAAAAAAGAAAGGATAGGTAGGCATTGCCATGTATACACAATTGGAATGACAATTTGATGCCTAATATCACAATTAACAGATTGTATATGTAGCATGTAATAGGTAGACTGTTGTGACGCACAACAAAGCCTTCATTAAACCTGTGAGTTGATGCAATCTGTAACTATTTGGCCCTCCTAGCTATATTTCACATAATGGAACCCATGCCCCGGACACCAGACAAGTGGAAGAAGACATGGGAACAGAGATCACATAGTTTGCTCAAGAAAAAGCATCAGTTTTAGTCAAAAAGCAGGAAAAAGCAAAAAGTCAAACTGGGTTGACCGCAAGCCAAGGGCATGACTGACAAGAGGAGACTGAGCTGAATCAAAAAGCTAAAAGCTGCTTTTCCAAAAAGCAGCTCTAGGGCCAAAAAGCAAGGGCCCGAAGCTATAAAAGCAAAGCACAAGGACCTTATTAAGAGATGAGTAATATCTTATTATTAAAAGCAAAGGCAAAAAAGGCAAAGCAAAAGCATAGACAAGCTTTTTGGCAAAAAGCAAGGCTTCCCCAAAGTATAAAAAGGCTTGAACCTCTCTTGTAGCATCATGAAGGAGATCGTGGAGTGAGTGAAGACCATCTTCATCACCATCATCATCGTTGGGACCTAAAATTCCATCGCCACCTATCTGAGAGTTGCTACCCTAGCTGCTGCCCTTGTGCCACCTGTCTCAGTCATCTGTGCAACCTACTTTGCCTGCAGCCATTAGTACTGCCCACATTCAGTTCCAACAAGCGCCCGTAAGCGCTGCCAGCCAATAGCGCAGCCCCACCAGCCTCGCCAGCACAGAGCCTTGGCAGCGCTGAGCTCCTCCTGCACAGCCGGCCTACGCCAGAACCGCCAGCCTTTGTGCATGTCTCAACCATCACCCGCCAGTGTTGCGCCCGTCTCAGCCCCTGCGCAACCACCACAGTGCCGCTGTTGTAGCCGCTCTCCCGTGCCACTGTCTTGCTGAACGCTTGGAGCCAGTGCTACCTTGGGGACCCACCTTGGTTGCCAGTGCTACCTTGGGGACCCACCTTGGTTCATACTATACCAAACGATTTCTTGTGGGTTGTGTTTACTCCAGATTGGGCAACAAAGTTTTACAGTTGATCACCATAGGCTTCGCCTTTTGCTCATATCTCTTGCGTACTTCGTCTACAAGGAAGGGGATTTGGATTTAGACTTGGATTTGGATTTGGATTTGGATTTGGACTTGAACTTGGATTTGGATTTGGATATGGATATGGGTATGGATCTAACTTGGATTTGGATATTGGATCTGGTACTAGCCCGGTGATAGATTCTTGTGGGTCATCCCCGTGGTATGCTCCGCATCAGAGATCTTGTGCCTCAACATCAACTTGGATTTCTACACCGACATATTTGTTTGATTTTGTATTCATCCTAGCTAGCGTGCCCGTGGATTGTTCCTGAATAAATTCCTAAAAGGGGACGGGGCATGTTCCCCGCTCAATGTGGTGTACTGCATTTGACACAGTACCACGAAAGAGGCTCTTTCAGCGCCTGCAGTCTCTTGGCATACCAGCAGATATGACATGGGGCATCTATGCATTATATGAGCAGGTTTTTGGGCGAGTCAGATGTCCAGGAGGTATGTCCGAGACTATTGCTAGCACCATTGGTGTGAAGCAAGGATGCCCACTTTCCCCCACGCTATTTGGGTTATACATTGATAAGGTGGCTGACTTCATTACACGGGGAGGCGGAGATGGAGTTGATTTAGCAGGTACCTCAGTACATATTATGCTTTATGCTGATGATATTGTATTAGTGTCTGAGTCTCCAGGAGGTCTACAGCAGCATCTACATGCACTCGATGATTTCTGCACACAGAGGGGTCTTACTGTGAACCTTGGGAAAACCAAGATTATGGTATTTCATACATCGAGCCAAGGCAAGAGTCAGCTGACATTCTCTCTCGCAGGACGCCAGGTGGAGGTGGTGACATCATACATGTACCTAGGGGTTACCTTCTCTGCAGGCAGCCACACGCTTCACCATGGGTTCAGCAACCAGAGCTAGATTGACACAGGGATATGCAGCATTGGTTATGCTAGAGAGACAGTGCCACCAGGCGCATTTTCAGGAGCCCCGGACGAAGGGGTGGCTATTTGACACATTAGTCACACTGGCATTGATGTAAGGAGCAGCGGTATGGACGCCAAGCCTTGCTACCCATTGGTGGACACAGATAGAGAGACCACAGGCCCTCATGATGGCACGCATGATACGCAACAAACCGTCAGTACCTCATGACATTATCCGAGCAGAGTTTGCTGCGCCTCCTATGATGGTAGAGGCCATATTTCAGACTATATGCCTGCTAGACAGATTCAGAGAGATGCCACACGACAGATTGTCATACAGAGCTTTCGAGGCATCTAGACAGCTGGCTGAGGCAGGAGACAGAGGATCATGGTATGCACAGGTCACACATTGGTTCTCACAGCATGACCTAGACATGGATCATCTACCACCATTCCAGTATGACAGGGATGCACCACATATCCGTCTCTCTCAGTGAGAGGAATAGAGTACTAAGACAGGACCTTGTCAGAATATGCAGCGGAAATGATATCCAAACTTGGGTAGACAAGAGCAAGTAGACTGCAGAAAATAATCAGCACAAGAAACACAGAGAGATGTGTGTAAACTCTTCTCTATACACAAGATCCCGGAGATAACTGAATGAGAAAGTGGAGGAGGATGGGGGGGAATATATACAAGCCCATGAGGGCAGTCGGCCAGCTCTGGAAGAGGCCCACGACTGACAAAATGTCCACGACTGCTGAAAAACAGCAGTCGGCCAGCATCTGGTGCCCCACGTCTGCACAGAACAAGTCGGCCAGCACTCAGATAGCCCACGACTGCTACAGATGCAGTCGGCCAGCCTCAGAGTGGTCCTGGCATCACCTGGCAGCCCTCCAGCCACTAGGAAAAAATGGGAAAAATAGGGAAAAAATACGGGGAGTGTGGAAAAATGATATACGGGCGGGCACACCCACAACAGAGGCCCTGGTGTATACAAATAGACAGGAGATGACTTCTAACACCCCCTCTCAGCTCCTGGCTGTGAAACCAACCCCAGGGAGCTGGAGTGCCGCCTGAGCGTAGCCTGAGGTAGAGACTTCGTGAAGAGGTCCGCCGCATTGTCCTCCGTCGAACAATAAAGTAGCAAGATGTCACCCGCCAAGATCTTCTCACGAACAAAGTGATACTGTATCTCTATATGCTTGGTCCGGGCATGGAAAACCGGGTTCCGAGCAATAGCTATACAACTCTGGTTATCACACTGGATGACTGTGGGCTCCCTCTGTGGAAACCCCATCTCGCCAAGCAGCCTCCGCAGCCATACAACCTCACAAGCAGCACCACAAGCAGCCCGATACTCTGCCTCTGTCGAAGAAAGAGCAATAGTCGGCTGCTTCTTGCTGCTCCAAGAAACCGCTCCTGAGCCGAGGGTAAAAGTGTATCCTGAAGTAGATCTCCTCGTGTCTGGATCTCCTCCCCAATCTGAGTCACTCCATCCTTGGAGCTTGACTCCATTCCCTCCTGTGTAAAAGAGTCCCAGATCCTTCGTACTCTGCAGATACCGCAAGATCCGCAATCCTGCGTCCCAATGAGTCTTCAATGGCGTCTGCATAAAAGAGCTCAACAGCCCCACGGAGAAGCTCAAGTCCAATCTGGTGTTCAGCAACCAGATCAATGAACCAACCAACTTCCGGTACTGCGAGGCATCAACTGGCTCACAAGGATCTGTAACGGTTAACTTTGTGTTCGGGTCCATCGGCGAAGTAATAGGCTTGCAGTTCTCCATCCCAAAGGCCTCAAGCAACTCATGAACATACCGCTGCTGAGAGACGAAAAACCCCCTCTGGGTCTGCCAGATCTCCAATCCCAAGAAGAAGTGGAGTAAGCCTAAGTCAGTCATCTCAAACTCCTTTGACAAGGCAGCCTTCGTCACTCCAATGTGCTCCACATGACCGCCGGTGAGAATGAGATCATCCACATAAAGGATGATGAGTGTGACCATGCCGCGTTCCCGAAAGAGATACAGGTTCGGATCTGCAACCGATCTCTGGAATCCAGTCCGAATAAAGAAGGAATCAATCTTCTGATTCCAAGCCCGCGGAGCCTGCTTAAGACCATACAAGGCCTTACGTAACCTGTAAACCATCCCTTCCGATCCTGGAACAATGAAGTCTGGAGGCTGCTCAACGTACACCTCCTCCTGCAGGTCACCATTAAGGAACGCCGATTTTACATCCATCTGGTACACGGGCCACCTCTGAGAAGAAGCAAGGGCAAGAACGGTCCGAATCGTGGTCATCCGCGCTGTCGGTGCAAAGGTATCCTCGTAGTCGATGCCTGGCCGCTGAGCATAACCCTTAGCCACGAGCCTGGCTTTGTGTTTGTCCACCGACCCATCAGCCGCGTACTTGGTCTTAAAGACCCATTTGACACCAATGACTGACCGCTTCGACGGCCTCAGTACCAACTCCCAAGTGTTGTTCTTCTCGATGGCGTCAAGTTCCACCTGCATGGCTTCCCTCCAAGTATCCTGTGAAAGGGCTTCCTTTACGGAAGTGGGCTCTTTATCCCGCATGATACGAGACATAAGAGCATAGTTCACCTGAAGAAGCTCCGCCGTGTTGCTTTATCTCGAACTCGATGTGATCTTCGAGGGCCGTCCTCTGTGGTCCACTCGGAGGGTAGCTCCGTGACACCCGACTCCCGAAGGGTGTCCATCAACCACCTAGGTACTCGAACAGATCGTGGAGCCTCCTGTGGTCGCGGGGGCTCAACTCCAGCTACGGGCTCAACCTCCTGTGATGACTGAGGTGGATCAACTGGAGTGATAGACTGGGAATCATCATCAGATTCTGGATCTCCAAGAAGTGGCGGCTCCTCGACAGTGGATGCTGGAACATGCTCGTCAAAGACCACATCCCGGCTGACAACAATCTCGTTCCTCTCTGGATCATACAACCTGTATCCCTTGGAAAGAGAGTTATACCCCACAAATACCAGCTTGCGGGACTTGGAGTCAAGCTTCCCCCTCTGCTTCTTCGGAATATGTACATACGCGTCACTCCCAAAGACACGGAAGTGCGAGACATCGGGTTTCATATGCCTCAAATGGAGTCATATGGGGTACAGAAGTCGTCGGAGAGCGGTTAATGGTATGGACAGCTGTCGCCACAGCCTCACCCCAAAGTGGACGAGGAAGATCTCGATGCTCCAGCATGGTCCTCGCCATCTCCACCACAGTCCTGTTCTTACGTTCAACAACTCCATTCTCCGAAGGCGATCCGGTATTGGCCAATTCCCTCTTGATGCCACGATCTGCACAAAACCGAAAGAATACAGTCGAGGAGAATTCCCCTCCTTTGTCAGCCCTGAGAGTCTTGACCTGAAATCCAGACTCTTTCTCCACCATCACGTGCCAATCCTTGAACCGAGCAAAAGCCTGGTCCTTCTGTGAAAGAAAGTAGACCCACGTGAATCTGGTACAATCATCAACAAGCAGCATGAAGTAGAGAGATCCTCCCATGGATGGTATCTGCTGTGGTCCACACAAGTCAGTGTGAATCAACTCCAAAGGTTTCGAAGCCCGCCTGGAAGCCTGCTTCGGAAAGGATTCCCTGTGCTGCTTACCACGTATGCAAGAACTGCAGCGTCCTTGCCTACTACCAACATCTGGCAAGCCAACCACCATCTGGTCCCGGAAGGCGCGCCGCAAAGCATCCACATTCAAGTGGCCAAAACGAAAGTGCCGAAAGTCTCCGACCTGAGAGCCTGTCAGTGAGGAGAGTGCAGAGAGTTTGTAGATACCGTTCTCCACACCGCCTTCCCAAACAGCTTTGCCTGTCTCACGGTCCCTTAGAGCAACTGAATGCTCCTCAAATTCCACCCGAAAGCCAGTCTTGCATACCTCATGCACTGACAAAAGATGAAAGCCCAGAGCAGGGACATAAAGAACACGGGAAGCATGCTTGCCCCCCTTGCCGTCGGGAATGATCTCCATCCGGCCCTCACTATGAATCGGAATAGTGGAGTTATCGCCAATAAAGATACGACCTGACTGCCGCTTCAGATCCAGGAAGAAGTCACGGGATGGAGTCATGTGCCTGGAAGCACCACTGTCGAGAATCCATTCCCGAGTATCCTTTGCGGTGAAGCCAACTGCCTCCTCGCTCGAAGACGATGAATCATCGGAGTCCACCATCTCCAAGTGCACAAATGCCAGAGTCTTCGCAGCTGAGGCTGATGAATCAGCACTCTTCCCTGTCCGCTTAGGGCACTTCCTCCAGTAGTGGCCTTTCTCGCCACAATCATTACAAGATCTTTCGGCCTTCAGCTTCTCTCGTTCTGGATCAGGCTTCTTCTCGGAAGACTTATCTGGTGAAGCCTTCCCTTTGCCCTTGTTGGTATTACGGCCTTTCGACCGTTGGCCAGTTAAGGCCTCCGAACCTCCGCCGTGAGGAGGGTTCGTGAAACGTTCCTCCTGGTCCAAGACCATTGGCACAAGCTCCTCCCAGGTAATGGTGCTGAGCCTGCCACTAGTGATCAACGAGGAATAGAAAGCGGAATACTGACCAGGCAAGTGGGAAAGTAACGTGATGGCCATATCTTCGGACGATATCTCTTTCCCAGCTTGAAGGACTTCCTGCTGAAGGGCCTGCAGCTTGTTAATGTGTTCCCGCATCGTCGAAGACTTTGCAGGGTTCATAACCCGCATCTGCACTTCCAAGGATATCCGCTTCATGGGTGATACCCTGTTGTACAAAGAAGCCAAGTGCTCCCATATGCCTCGTGCCAGCGTCATGTGCTTCACATGGTTGATCACCTGTGGTGTGCAATTGAGGAATATAAATGACCGGACCCTGGCGTTGACACGGTCCCACATTTGTGCCTGTGCCTCTCGGTCCTTCCTCGCGGATAAAACCTCCCCTTCCTCAGCTTCCGGCCTTGGCACCCCTTTGATAATAAAATCAGCAAGATCATATGACTCCGGAACTGACTCCATCATCACCTTCCAGATGCCATAATTGGACCCGTCCAACTGACGATCCACTGGGAACGTGGGGAGAGTCGGAATCTTCACGTGCTTCTCTGCCATCTCGAGTAAATCCGCCATCTCGGAGAGTAACCTGAAAGGGTGGGTGGGTGGGAAAAATCTGAAAATCAGAATATATGCAAGTGGCTGTCCAGCCCCTCTGCCCACCTTCCTCTTGCACCTTCACTTCCCGTTCAGCCCGAAACAGTCCACCGATCAGCAACCTGTTGCTCCCCCTCTTGCTCAGAAAAACGCCAAAGATCTGCTAGAGCCTAGGGCTCTGATACCATGTCAGAATATGCAGCGGAAATGATATCCAAACTTGGGTAGACAAGAGCAAGTAGACTGCAGAAAATAATCAGCACAAGAAACACAGAGAGATGTGTGTAAACTCTTCTCTATACACAAGATCCCGGAGATAACTGAATGAGAAAGTGGAGGAGGATGGGGGGGAATACATACAAGCCCATGAGGGCAGTCGGCCAGCTCTGGAAGAGGCCCACGACTGACAAAATGTCCACGACTGCTGAAAAACAGCAGTCGGCCAGCATCTGGTGCCCCACGTCTGCACAGAACAAGTCGGCCAGCACTCAGATAGCCCACGACTGCTACAGATGCAGTCGGCCAGCCTCAGAGTGGTCCTGGCATCACCTGGCAGCCCTCCAGCCACTAGGAAAAAATGGGAAAAATAGGGAAAAAATACGGGGAGTGTGGAAAAATGATATACGGGCGGGCACACCCACAACAGAGGCCCTGGTGTATACAAATAGACAGGAGATGACTTCTAACAGACCTATGGCAGCTCTATACACGAGAGACATGGATATCGCCTACACAGCCTCTTCCACCGAAGATGCTATACTACAAAGATCACTTCATGAGTATCACTGATGATGGATTTATAGAGAGGCCTAGATACATGGAGGGCTTTTTACCACACGGCTCCCGAGTGGCTATTGGTCAGCTTAGAGTTTCATCACATCGATTGGAGATCGAGACTGGCAGAGCAGCACGGATCCCCCGAGAGAAGAGGGTATGCAGATTGTGCAGAGAGGAGGTGGAGAGCGAGGAGCATTATGTATGCAGATGCAGAGTATATACAGCCATCAGAGAGAGATATCCCATTTTATTCAGAGAGCCACATTCCCTACGCCAGATCTTTGAGGCAGCAGACCAACGCATACTCGGGAGATTCATTCTAGACATACAGCGTCACAAAGAGACATCATTACAAGCTCAGACAGCTCCAGAGGGGGGACGACAGACACAGATTACTACATTTTTTCAGAGATCCATCCCACTCCCAACCCCTACACGGCAGGGAATCTCCAGAGAGCGGAGACACTCAGAACCCGCAGGAGACAGAGGACACCTGGCTTTCGGACACCACGCCTATACCAGAGAGAGATGACAGAGATCAGAGCTCAGTTTCACAGAGAGGGTGCGGAGCGACTGGCTCACTTCAGAACAAACCTAGGCATGTTCTTCAGGGAGCTGTGGACACCCCCTTCATTGATGTATACCATTTTATACCCCCAGTATGGTACAGGATGGAGCTAGCTAGGTTGCATATCATGATTGTATAATCCATGCATATAGCTTTGCATTCTCCTAGTGGTAGAGCTCCATCCCCTCCCCCACTCATTGTACTTATTGCACACCCAGATTCAGCTTTTTAGTTCAGTACTTTTTCATTTTGTTGGGATGACAGAGGATACCCCATACAGGTACACCGATTTGTCTCATAGGCCGAGTGGTGCCTACAAAACAGGAGGCACGAAAAAGTGGACATGCAAATATTGTCTCCTTACGAAGTCAGGTAGTGCAACTCGTATTCGAGCACACCTGCTTCATCAACATGGACAAGACATTGCATATAGACCAGATCAGCTTTTCGCTAGGATACCTTTGTCAATGACCTAAAGACCAAATTTCTCCCTCCCCAGAATTTGACCAACCTGGTAAGATGAGTTCTATGGACTCCAACAGAATGGGTCACCTCTGCTTCAGTTTTCCGATAAGGTTATCACTTTAGCACAGCCGCAGTTAGGGTTATCTGAGCAGGCCAAGATGGATCAATTCATTCGTGGATTAGATCCTAACATCCGGTGCACAGTTCGTAACTTTGAACCCAGGACATATGACCGGGCTTTGAACTTTTGTAACTATTTAGCCCTCCTAGCTCTATTTCACATGATGAAACCCATGCCCGGACACCAGACAGGTGGAAGAAGACATGGAGACAAGGTCCATAAGGTTTGATTAAGAAAAAGCATCAGTCTTGGTCAAAAAACAAGAAAAAGCAAAAAGTCAAACGGGTTTGACCGCGAGCCAAGGGCACCATTGGAAAGAGGAGACTAAGCCAGACCAAAAAGCTAAAAGACGCTTTTTCAAAAAGCAACTCCAGGGCCAAAAAGCAAGGCCCTAAAGTTAGAAAAGCAAAGTTAAAGAACTTTGACAAAAGTGAGTAATATTTTATTATGAAGTGGAAAGCAAAGTGAAAAAGTCAAAAACAAAAGCTTGGTTAAGCTTTTGGCAAAAAGCAAAGCGTTCTTCAAGTATAAAAAGGCTTGAACCTCTCTTGTAGCATCATGAAGGAGATCCTGGAGTGTGTGTGGGCATCATTATGATCATGGAGAGCTTCTTCTTCACCATCAACACCTTCTCTAACTTGTTTTTCAAATGTACGGTCAGCTCTAGACTTGTATGGGCATATGCATGGGCGATACGGACGCGTGTAAGGAGCTGTACGGACTGAAAATTTCAAAAATCCTAAAAACTGCTTTTTGGAGGTTTTTATCCCTTAAAACAGGTTTTATATCAATTTTATTGCCGGAAAGAGCTTTTCCATGGTTTTCTTCATCGACAAGGCTATAGGAGTTGTGGAGATTACTCATGGGATGAGCGAGTGATTCTTGGACTTGAACTTGGACTAGAACTTGGACTTGGATTTGGATTTGGACTTGATCATTGGATGGAAATAAAACTTGGACTAGAACTTGGATTGGAACTAGAACTTGGACTTGGACTTGGATTTGGATATTAGATCTAGTACTAGCCCGGTGAGAGATACTTGTGGATCATCCTCGTGGTGTGCTCGGCTGTGGTGTGCTCGGCACATCAGAGATCTCATGCCTAGACATAGACATTGACATCGACTTGGATATCCTACTTCGGCATATATGTTTGTTTTGTATTCATTGATTGTATTGATCCTGGCCAGCGTGTCCGTGGATTGTTCCTGAATAAATTCGTGAAAGAGGGCGGGGCATGTTCCCCGCTCAGTGTGGTGTATTGTGCAAGATCCCTATTCCCTTCTCTCTCTCCCCCCTCTCTATATATCTTTATCTGTCATGGCCCTGTGAAAATGGAGCAGGACAAGTGTGGGCATGGTGGTGGTCAAAGCAGTGGAGACTTTCTTTTATTGGCCAACCTTGAGAAGAGATGTTGATGCCTTTGTGAGGCAATGCATCGTATGTCAGAAGGTAAAGTTTGACCGTCAGAAGACACCAGGGTTATTACAGCCTTTACCTATTCCGGATAGACCTTGGGAGAGCATTGCCATGGATTTTGTATTTGATCTTCCACGGACACAAACGGGAAATGATGGCATCTGGACTATCATATGCAGGTTCAGTAAGCAGGCTCATTTCATTCCCGTGCGGAAGACAATTAAAGTGGATCATATGGTGAAGTTGTTCATGGCGAACATCTTCAAGTATCATGGCTTGCCTACGTCTATCATTAGTGACCGTGATCCACGGATGACGAGTTTGTTTTGGAGAGGGTTGTTTGACAACATGGGTACAACTCTCAAGTTTTCATCGTCATTTCATCCACAGACAGATGGTCAGTCAGAAGAGGCTAACTCTACAGTGTTGGATCTTCTCAAGTGTTATGTGTCAGAGCACAAGCAACAATGGGAAAAGTATCTTCCTTTAGTGGAGTTTGCATATAACAACACTGTACATAGCTCGACAGGCAAGGCGCCTTTTGAGATTGTAGAAGGAGGGAAGAAGGTTCCACCCATTTTGCATACAAAGGATAAGATCTTTGAGGCTGATCAGTATGTGGAGAGCTTAGATGAAGCTTATCGGAGAGTTAAGTTGGCCCTCCAGAAAACTCAGCAGAAGCAAAAGAAAGCCGCAGACCGTCACAGACGTGATTTACAGTTTGCATTGGGTGATTGGGTTCTTTTGCGTTTTGAAAAGGCTAGACTCAAGAAGATGAAGGGTAAAGAGCGCTTATTCCCTAAGTTGAGTATGCGATATTATGGGCCTTTTCAGGTTTTGGAAAAGATTGGTGAGGTAACCTATCGTTTGAAGTTACCAGATCACTGGAGGATTCACAATGCTTTTCACGTGAGTCTTCTTAGACCTTTCCGTGGGGATGTGCCTGAGGATGTATCAGATGAGGCTCAGCCGGAAGTTGAGGAACTTGATGAGGTTCTGATTCCAGAGCAGATACTGGCACATAAAGAAAGGAAGGTACGAGGTAAAGTTTCCCGTCGCTATCTTGTGAAGTTCAAGAACTATTCACCGATGGATGCGAAGTGGATGGAGGAAGGTGACTTAACAGATTCACCTCAGGTTTTGCAGCTTTATCTCGATGCCTTTGAGTTAGAGCCGACTCTTATTGTGGCTCATTCAGGTTCAGCAGAGCATGGGTCTGGAGCATTACCTGATGCTCAAGAGGGGGGTAGCACCTCCACTCCCTTGATACAGACAGGCTCAGATGACATCTAGAGGTCGCTTGGTGCAGATTTTATCTCATCCGAAGGTACTGAGGCTGACAGTACATCTGTTTATGGGACTTCTATGATATATGTGTACTAGTCACATGGAGATTTTTGTGGATATGTATGGTTCACAGTGGTATACAACTTGGACTATTACTATGCCATTGGTTTGCAGTGAATGTTGATACATGTGTATGGCTCAGAGAGATTGGGACGCTGATCTTGCCATATTGTATATTTCACTTTGGATATTTTGATACATCACCAGAATGCAATCGAGGACGCTTGCCATCTTTCAAGAGGGGGGTATGTCATGGCCCTGTGAAAATGGAGCAGGACAAGTGTGGGCATGGTGGTTGCAGAGTCAGAATATTTTATGATTCACATGGGGGGTGCCCGGACACAGTTTAAGATGTGTGGACATCCCTAGGTGTGAAGGGGGGAACTAGAAACATTAAGTTTTAATGTTTATTGGAGTTTGCCCCTAGGCCTTAGTGGCCCTAGGAACTTATTTAAGTTGGGGCCCTAGGGATTAAATTGGGGAGGAGTTTTCTCTCTCTTCTCTCTCTCTCTTCCCTTTTTGGGGAGTCGTGTAGCAAAAGAGGAGTCTTCTTTCATGCGCTTGAACACTAGCGTGGAAAAGCTCAAGAGAAAGGAGAAGGCGGCTGTTTTGCTGTGGATTGTTGCTGTTTTTCTGAGGAAATCAGCCGTACAGCACTGTACGGCCAAGAACTGTGCAAGCTTTTTCTCTCTCTCTCCTCTGTTGCTGACTGCGCACAGGAACTGCTGCTGGTTTGGCTGCGCAGAAGACCAGTACAGGCTGTACAGTCTGTTTTTCAGCAAGTACACCTTGTACAGCTGCCGTACAGTGTACGGGCAGCAAGGTACAGAAGGTACAGTTGCTGCAGAGGTGTTAACAGGTGCTGGACAGGTGCTGGACAGGCCTGTTTTCTCAAATTCAGGCGACCAGAATCAAGACAGCCAACTGTTTGAGCAAGTACAACTCCTGGCACGTATCCCGAGGCGGTACAGACGGGTACAGTGCTGATTTTCAGATCTGTATTTTCAAGGACAGCATAGGAGTGAGCATCAGGAGGAGGATACAGGCAAGTGCAAGCACACGTGTGAAGCAGGATTGTGGATTCAAGTGCCTGCAGGCACAGATTGGTGATGTTGCTTCCTCCCGTGTTGTTTCACGAGCTGAACTTGGTAAGCTCTGTTTCTGTTCATCCATCTCTCTTTCTACTGCTTGATGTCTGTTGCAGATATGTATTATCTGGCTCCTTGTGAGAGGAGGAGTATAGCAGATTGACAAGAGATTAAGACAGAGATTGGACAGCACATGTATGTTTGAGCTGAGAAGATGTATCATGCTCTTGAGTTATGCCAGATGTATGCCCATGGCTGGCCTGCTTTGTGATCTTGGCTGATCAGAGGGAGGCACAGTGTGTTGCTTGAGGACACAGATCTGTGTGCATAGATCCTCTGTGCTGAGAAGGATTTGTGGGCCGTCAGATTGGACTTACAGGTGTAAACTCTTGGCTAGTCTTTGTGTTGTACTCAGCCATACATATTATTTTAATTGAATAAAGAAATACCGCAAGGGGCGCCAAGCTTTGGGGCCAACGGGTGTCGCTGTGTTTTCAGATTTGGGCACTCTAGCCCCAATCTGTGTTTGGTTTCTCATCTAGACTACAAGTGGACGGGTAATTGCTCCTACCGCACTCTGGTTTTCTATCAGAGGCCGGTTTCAAGGTTCCGTTGCCGGGACCAATCATCAACTTTCTGAAGGGGGTGAGCTCGTGGTTGCTTTGGAGAAAGCCATCGCTGAAAATTCAGCAATCATGTCTGATACAGAGGAAGAGTACTTCTATCATGAAGAAGAAGAGCAAGAGACTTCTCCTGAAAGAGATGTATCTGAGGATATTTTTGCAGGAGAACAGGCTGCAGATGTTGAGCCTTATGAGGATGTAACACAGCCAGAAGATGTGCATGGTAAAGAGGATGATGATGCTCGGTTCAAAGATCGCTTGGCTAGTGTTATGGATACTTTTATGCAGCTCACACAGAGCGAGAGATTTGCTGAATTTTTGAGATCTCGCACAGAGCCCCAGAAAAAGAAGAAGAAGGTTCGTTCAAAGAATCTTTCTCAGGGTCATAGTGGTACCACTCCACAGGATCCATCTCCTGCACAGTTTCCGAACATGCAGCATGCTTTTGGTGCTAACCCACAGAGTTCCTTCTATGGACAGCCACCTATTCCTCAGCAGAACATGCATCCAGGGTACTTTGGTGGTGGCTCAGTGTTTCAATCCATGACTGGGGGTTATCCTCAGGGAGGCATGGGTATGTATGGGCCTTTTGGAGCCAATTTTCAGCCTGGCATGCAAGGGAATATGTATGGTGGTATGCAGTCCGATATGCAAGGAAATGTGTTTGGAAGCATGCAACCTGGGATGCAAGGCAATATGTTTGGTGGCATGCAGCCAGGTATGCAGCATGGAATGTTTGGAAACATGGCTGGAATGTATGGTATGCCTGGTGTTGGAATGGGAAATGTTGACCCAATGATGGGTATGAATGTTGGGGGCAGCAATCTTACGAAACCACTTCCATATGATAATCTAACGCCTATGGGCAAGGCGAAGGATTACAAGGAAGGGGGAGCTGCAGTGAAGTTTGACACTTTCAGTGGGGCCAAGGATAAATTGAAGGCACTTACCTTTTTACAGCAGTTTGATGCTGCTTTTCTGGTGGGAATTACACAGAGTCCTCAAAGGTGAGGAAAGCTGCCACTTTTCTCAAGGGCAATGCTTTGCAGTGGTGGTCTACTCTTCTTTTGCAGGGCATAGCACCCACTACATGGGTCCAATTCAAACAGGTTTTCTCTTCCGTTTGGCTCACATCTACATTCGAGGTGGATGTTATGACAGCATGGCACAAGCTGGATGCTTCAAAGTGTGATAGTTTGGAGGATTATAACAAGAAGTTTTGGGAAGCTCTACTCCCAGTGACTTCTTATCGTGCCGTGCCATTATCTGAGCAGGTAGAGAAGTATTGTTGTGGGCTGCCCAAGGAGGTACGAGATTATTGTATAAAGACAAGAGTAACGAACATGTCACAGATGATTGAGAATGCTATGACAGCCAATGCGTTACTCACAGGTGGTTCATCTGGGTTTAAAGGCAGTAAGAAATTGGGCAAGAAAGCTGAAAAATTTGGGCATGCTTCTCGTGATGCTAAAGGGTCTTCAGAGACAAAGTATAAGAAGTTGCCAATGCCCAAAAGGACTTCTGAGGAAAGACAGGCTTTGAGAGATGCTCAAAAGTGTTTTTACTGTACTGAAGAGGGGCATATGTCATTCAATTGTCCCAAGAGAACGTCCAAGAAGGACCCTGACAATAAAGGAGAGCCCAAGCCAAAGAAACCAAAGCCTTCTGCAGGCTTAGTTCCTGATCTTGTGGGTGAGCAGCTAAGTGGTGAAGCTACAGAGTTGTGCAGGGCATGGGGCAAAGTGAGAGATCAGAATGCTTTGATCTTCTTTGACACAGGTGCTAGAGCCAACTTCATTTCACCAGATTTGGCTGGCCGATTGGGGATTCGCGCAGAGGAGATGGGGCCGTTACATGAGGCAAATATGGCTTGTCCAGGGTATGCAGAACCCGTTACTCCTATTATTGGGAAGCTTCGACTTCATTTGCAGGGTTATGTGGACAGCGAGGAGTTCTTCATCATGCCTTTGGATGGCTGTGATGTTTTGTTGGGGATGCCATGGTGCCACAGGGTACATGCGGTGGTGGATACTTACAATAGGAAAATTACTCTGACTCATAGAGGGAAAGAGCATGTATTGGATGTAAAACTCAAAGGGGAATCTGTTCCTATTGTATCCGCTTCGGCGATTTCATCAGTAATGAAAAAGCATCTTTCCGCGTACTTGATTTATGTAAAGGATGCACAGGATGATGAGTCTAAGTCTAATTTGTCAATGTTAGATAAGGACAGGGCTGATTTCTTAAGTGGATTTCAAGACTGTTTTTCCGAGTCATTGCCAGGAGAATTACCTCCTGAGAGGCCAGAAGATCATGCCATAGATCTGATTCCTGGTAGTACTCCACCGAATAGACCGCCGTATCGTGTTAGTGCAGCCCAACAAGAAGAGATTATGAGTCAGGTGCAGGAGCTATTGAATAAGGGGTTGATTCAGCCTAGCTCATCACCCTTTTGCTCACCTGTGCTCTTAGTGCAGAAGAAGGATGGTTCTTGGCGCATGTGTATTGATTACAGGGCGCTGAATAAGAATACCATCAAGAATCGATTCCCCATACCGAGGATCGATGACATATTGGACCGCTTACAGGGCTCCACAGTTTTTAGTCGTATTGACTTGAAAAGCGGGTATCATCAGATACGCATTAGACCCGAGGATGTGCATAAGACAGCATTCCGAACCACGTTTGGGTTGTATGAGTTCTTGGTTATGCCCTTTGGTTTAACGAATGCGCCTGCCACATTTAACAGAATGATGGACAGGATTTTCAGGCCTCATAGAGAGTTTGTGGGCACATTCTTTGATGATATGATTGTGCATTCACAAAATGAGGAAGAGCATAGAAGGCATTTGGCCATTGTGTTTGCAGAACTCAGAAACCATAGATTGGTGGTTAATGGCAAGAAGAGTGAGTTCTTTTTGCAGGAGATACATTTCTTGGGGCATATTGTGTCTGGTCATGGAGTCCGTATGGATCCAGCCAAGGTAGAAGCAATACTTAATTGGCCAGCTTTGAGGACCGTGCATGATGTACGCAGTTTTCTAGGATTGTGTTCCTATTACAGGCGTTACATACGGCACTTTGCTGAAATTGCTTCGCCTCTTCATGCTTTGACGAAGAAAGCAACTCCGTTTAGGTGGGCTGATCGGGAAATTACAGCATTCAAAAAGCTCAAAGAAAAGCTTACTTCGGACCCAGTATTGGTGTTACCGGACCTCCGAAAGGCTTTTGTTGTCCAGTGTGATGCATGTGGAAGTAGCATTGGTGCAGTTCTCATGCAAGAGGGACACGTGATAGCCTATGAGAGTAGAGTTTTGCAAGATGCCGAGAAGCATTTGCAGGTGTATGAGAAAGAGATGTTGGCTGTAATTCATGCTCTTTCTACATGGAAACACTACTTGCTTGGGGCTGATTTCACTGTGCAGACAGATCATCAGACCTTGCGATATTTCCTCACGCAGACTAAGCTTTCAGAGAAGCATATGCGTTGGGCAAACTTTTTGTCAATGTTTCACTTCCAGATTGTGCATGTGGAAGGCAAAAAGAATGTAGTGGCAGATGCTTTGTCACGCAAGCCACAGGTCTCTGCAGTTTCACTTGCTTATCATCATGAGCTTGATGAAATGAAAGAGCAGTATGCCCATGATGAGGATTTTGAAAGGTTGTATGATCAGATGTCTGAGGGTCAGCGGCATGAGCATTACACTCTCAGAGATGGGTTTTTATTGATGCATGGCAGACTGTGTGTTACCAGGCCATTGCGACTCAAGGTTATGATTGAAAGTCATGCTCCACCGTATGCAGGTCATAGAGGTATTGACGCCACGGTCAAAGCAGTGGAGACTTTCTTTTATTGGCCAACCTTGAGAAGAGATGTTGATGCCTTTGTGAGGCAATGCATCGTATGTCAGAAGGTAAAGTTTGACCGTCAGAAGACACCAGGGTTATTACAGCCTTTACCTATTCCGGATAGACCTTGGGAGAGCATTGCCATGGATTTTGTATTTGATCTTCCACGGACACAAACGGGAAATGATGGCATCTGGACTATCATATGCAGGTTCAGTAAGCAGGCTCATTTCATTCCCGTGCGGAAGACAATTAAAGTGGATCATATGGTGAAGTTGTTCATGGCGAACATCTTCAAGTATCATGGCTTGCCTACGTCTATCATTAGTGACCGTGATCCACGGATGACGAGTTTGTTTTGGAGAGGGTTGTTTGACAACATGGGTACAACTCTCAAGTTTTCATCGTCATTTCATCCACAGACAGATGGTCAGTCAGAAGAGGCTAACTCTACAGTGTTGGATCTTCTCAAGTGTTATGTGTCAGAGCACAAGCAACAATGGGAAAAGTATCTTCCTTTAGTGGAGTTTGCATATAACAACACTGTACATAGCTCGACAGGCAAGGCGCCTTTTGAGATTGTAGAAGGAGGGAAGAAGGTTCCACCCATTTTGCATACAAAGGATAAGATCTTTGAGGCTGATCAGTATGTGGAGAGCTTAGATGAAGCTTATCGGAGAGTTAAGTTGGCCCTCCAGAAAACTCAGCAGAAGCAAAAGAAAGCCGCAGACCGTCACAGACGTGATTTACAGTTTGCATTGGGTGATTGGGTTCTTTTGCGTTTTGAAAAGGCTAGACTCAAGAAGATGAAGGGTAAAGAGCGCTTATTCCCTAAGTTGAGTATGCGATATTATGGGCCTTTTCAGGTTTTGGAAAAGATTGGTGAGGTAACCTATCGTTTGAAGTTACCAGATCACTGGAGGATTCACAATGCTTTTCACGTGAGTCTTCTTAGACCTTTCCGTGGGGATGTGCCTGAGGATGTATCAGATGAGGCTCAGCCGGAAGTTGAGGAACTTGATGAGGTTCTGATTCCAGAGCAGATACTGGCACATAAAGAAAGGAAGGTACGAGGTAAAGTTTCCCGTCGCTATCTTGTGAAGTTCAAGAACTATTCACCGATGGATGCGAAGTGGATGGAGGAAGGTGACTTAACAGATTCACCTCAGGTTTTGCAGCTTTATCTCGATGCCTTTGAGTTAGAGCCGACTCTTATTGTGGCTCATTCAGGTTCAGCAGAGCATGGGTCTGGAGCATTACCTGATGCTCAAGAGGGGGGTAGCACCTCCACTCCCTTGATACAGACAGGCTCAGATGACATCTAGAGGTCGCTTGGTGCAGATTTTATCTCATCCGAAGGTACTGAGGCTGACAGTACATCTGTTTATGGGACTTCTATGATATATGTGTACTAGTCACATGGAGATTTTTGTGGATATGTATGGTTCACAGTGGTATACAACTTGGACTATTACTATGCCATTGGTTTGCAGTGAATGTTGATACATGTGTATGGCTCAGAGAGATTGGGACGCTGATCTTGCCATATTGTATATTTCACTTTGGATATTTTGATACATCACCAGAATGCAATCGAGGACGCTTGCCATCTTTCAAGAGGGGGGTATGTCATGGCCCTGTGAAAATGGAGCAGGACAAGTGTGGGCATGGTGGTTGCAGAGTCAGAATATTTTATGATTCACATGGGGGGTGCCCGGACACAGTTTAAGATGTGTGGACATCCCTAGGTGTGAAGGGGGGAACTAGAAACATTAAGTTTTAATGTTTATTGGAGTTTGCCCCTAGGCCTTAGTGGCCCTAGGAACTTATTTAAGTTGGGGCCCTAGGGATTAAATTGGGGAGGAGTTTTCTCTCTCTTCTCTCTCTCTCTTCCCTTTTTGGGGAGTCGTGTAGCAAAAGAGGAGTCTTCTTTCATGCGCTTGAACACTAGCGTGGAAAAGCTCAAGAGAAAGGAGAAGGCGGCTGTTTTGCTGTGGATTGTTGCTGTTTTTCTGAGGAAATCAGCCGTACAGCACTGTACGGCCAAGAACTGTGCAAGCTTTTTCTCTCTCTCTCCTCTGTTGCTGACTGCGCACAGGAACTGCTGCTGGTTTGGCTGCGCAGAAGACCAGTACAGGCTGTAGTCTGTTTTTCAGCAAGTACACCTTGTACAGCTGCCGTACAGTGTACGGGCAGCAAGGTACAGAAGGTACAGTTGCTGCAGAGGTGTTAACAGGTGCTGGACAGGTGCTGGACAGGCCTGTTTTCTCAAATTCAGGCGACCAGAATCAAGACAGCCAACTGTTTGAGCAAGTACAACTCCTGGCACGTATCCCGAGGCGGTACAGACGGGTACAGTGCTGATTTTCAGATCTGTATTTTCAAGGACAGCATAGGAGTGAGCATCAGGAGGAGGATACAGGCAAGTGCAAGCACACGTGTGAAGCAGGATTGTGGATTCAAGTGCCTGCAGGCACAAATTGGTGCTGTTGCTTCCTCCCGTGTTGTTTCACGAGCTGAACTTGGTAAGCTCTGTTTCTGTTCATCCATCTCTCTTTCTACTGCTTGATGTCTGTTGCAGATATGTATTATCTGGCTCCTTGTGAGAGGAGGAGTATAGCAGATTGACAAGAGATTAAGACAGAGATTGGACAGCACATGTATGTTTGAGCTGAGAAGATGTATCGTGCTCTTGAGTTATGCCAGATGTATGCCCATGGCTGGCCTGCTTTGTGATCTTGGCTGATCAGAGGGAGGCACAGTGTGTTGCTTGAGGACACAGATCTGTGTGCATAGATCCTCTGTGCTGAGAAGGATTTGTGGGCCGTCAGATTGGACTTACAGGTGTAAACTCTTGGCTGGTCTTTGTGTTGTACTCAGCCATACATATTATTTTAATTGAATAAAGAAATACCGCAAGGGGCGCCAAGCTTTGGGGCCAACGGGTGTCGCTGTGTTTTCAGATTTGGGCACTCTAGCCCCAATCTGTGTTTGGTTTCTCATCTAGACTACAAGTGGACGGGTAATTGCTCCTACCGCACTCTGGTTTTCTATCAGAGGCCGGTTTCATTATCTCTTGGACACATGGTTGAGTCTCTCAATGCACCCCCGCTAGGCTTACACTCTTGCTCAAAATGAAGAAATGAAGATGAACAGAGGCAAGCCCAAGCAGCCGCAGTCTAGTACCAAACCCCAGCAGCAGCAATCTGCTTCGCAGACGAGGAAAGGTAACGCGTCTTCTAAAGACGCTAAGAAGGACGACAAGTCTTGTAACTATTTGGTCCTCGAAGCTCTTTTCACATGATGGAACTTATGCCCGGACACATAGACAGATGGATGAAAGCATGGGAACAAGGATCTTGAATTTGGCTAAAGAAAAAGCACCAGTTTTGGTCAAGAAAACAAGAAAAAGCAAAAAGTCAAACTGAGTTAACCGCGAGCCAAGGACACCATTGGAAAGAGGAGGCTGAGCCGGATCAAAAAGCTAAAAGCAGCTTCCAAAACGCAACTCTGGGGCCAAAAAGCAAGGCCCTAAAGCTAGAAAAGCATGAATCAAGAACTTTGGACCATATTTGATTATTGTTAAAATATTAATAAGAGAAAAGTCAAAAGCAAAGCAAAAGCAAAGTTGGGCCGCTTTTGGCAAAAAGCAAGACCTCCTTCAAGTATGAAAGACGCAAGAGCCTTCCAATTTTGATCATCTACAAGGTGTGGAGATTTTCGAGATTGTGGAATTCCTCAAAGACTTCTTCATCCTCACCACTCTCTCCTCCCGTCAGTTGATTGGTTGCGTTTATATCTTCACGGACCTCTTCCATCAACACCGTCGCCACTTGTGCCCCCCTATGTGCCATTTGTAACTATTTGGTCCTCCATGCTCTTTTCGTATGATGGAACTCATGCCCGCACACATGGGAACATGTTGGCATTGGTCAAAAAGCAGGAAAAAGCAAAAGTCAAACTTTGTTGACCAAAAAGTTGAGGGCACCGTTGGAAAGAGGACATCGAACTAGATCAAAAAGCTAAAGGCCGCTTTTTCAAAAAGCTGCTCCAACGCCAAAAAGCAAGGCCCTGAAGATTGTAAAAGCATAAATCAAGAACTTTGACTATTATTTAAAAGAAAAAGCAAGAAAAATGAAACAAAAGCAGGACAAGGCAAAAGCATGGTGCCCCATCAAGTATATAAGAAGCATGTATCCTCTTGGTGAGGTATAGAAGACTCGTTGAGAATCTTGAGGGAGAATTCGTGAAGAACCATCGCCCACATCATCTTTTCTCCCTACTTCCTCACGCCGCCCATTGTCTCCACCTCCACCAGCGGAAACCGCCCTCGCCCCGTTGTTTTGCCCCCTGTGCGCCGGATGTGCCATCAGTGCCGCCTCCACTTTGTTGCGCTGCCACCTGCACTTCGACAGCACTACCCTATGAAGATACACTACTGCCTTGCTGCAGCTAGGCACCGCCCTGAGAGCTCTGCGCCACCTGTAGCCATCAGCAGCGCCAACAAACGCCATCGTCGCCACCTTTGTCTACACCGTTGCTGCTCTGTGCGCCGCCTGCGCATCTTCTGTCTAACTGCGCTGCCACCCTGTCTGCTACTGCAACTACCTTGGCTGCTGATTCCAGTCGCCGCCTGCACCCTGACTGCCGCCTCTACTCCACCCAGAGAGCCGCGCCACCTCTGCCCAGAGAAGAAGCGCCTGTGCCGCCTTTGCCTACAGTGCTTGCCTGCAGCGCTTGTTTCCGCCCTTTTGCACTACCTTGTACGTTGCTTTGTACAGTCTGCAACCTCCAAACACCGCCAGTGACGATGCCAACCATCAGCTCCAACACCCCCCCCTAACGAAGCTCTGCCACCGCCAATTTTCCTAAACCCCTACGAAAGAGGGGATTTCCTTGTGGAGATACATACCCATCTTGGTGTGAAGCCTACTTTTGTCTGGACTGAGAACAAAGAGCCTTGTGGATATTTGGGAACATCAAACATTGGATTTTGGTACTAGCCCGGTGTAAGCCTCTTGTGGGTCATCATCGTGGTGAGCTCAACATCAGTTATCTTGTGTCTCAACATTGACTTCGGCTAATCTCAACATCGACACTTTTATTTGATATTGTATTCATTTGTTGTATTGGTCCTGGCTTGGAAAAGCCCGTGGATTGTTCCTGAAATAAATTCCTGAAGAGGGGGCGGGACCTGTTCCCCGCTCAGTGTGGTGTACTGTGTGAAACCCCTATTCCCATCTCTCTCTCCCCCTTCTCTCTCTCTATCTTTATCTCTCGTACACGTGGTTGCATCTGTCACTGCCTGCCCTGTTCCCCGCTCAGCGTGGTGTACTGTGTGAAACCCCTATTCCCATCTCTCTCTCCCCCTTCTCTCTCTCTATCTTTCTCTCGTACACGTGGTTGCATCTGTCACTGCCCGCTTTGTCGGGCTTACAGTGGTATCAGAAGGGCCTCAAGAAGGGAACAATTATGAAGCCAACCCAAAGCATCGAGGAGGGATCCAAGGCCGCCAATCTGTCTCTATGAGACCGCAGTCATGACATCAGCTAAATTTCGAGACTTTCAAAAGTTCAAAAAGTATCTTCAAGAAGAAGAGTTCCTAGCTTGGAGAGCCAAGAAGGAACAAGACTACAGAAGAGCTCACATATTCAAAGACTTTATCAAAGACCAAACCACCGAAGCCGAAGGTGTGGAAGCTGCCAAAGCATATTTACAAGGTAAAAGGGTTACCTTTAGAGAAGAACCCAAAGCCACCCGATCCATCACTCATGGAGGACAAAGAGAAGTTACCCCTAAACCCACTTTATCAAATGCAGCCTCCTCAGGCCTAACAAAAGAGAAAAAGGCAAAGGAGCCTTCAACCGGCAAAGTGGACTTCAAGCCAGGAGAGAAAAGCGTAAAGTTTGATACCATTTATGGAAAGCAAGACACCCAGAAAGGCCTATCCTTCATCAAACACTTTGACGCCGCCTTTGGAGAAGAGAACTTCTCCAAAAAGTCCAAACTCCGCACTATCCGTATGCACTTAAAAGATGCCGCCTTCTTGAATTGGTGGCTAAAAGTGGTCCAACATGGGACCGAGCCTACCTCATGGGCTAATTTCAAAATCATGTTCAACAAGAAGTTCCTTCCCACAACCTTTGAGGCAGATGTAAACCATTGTTGTTGCCTATTTTGAAGACCAAGGAAGAGATCTCCATGCGGTTGAGTTTGTTGGAGATTTGGATACGGCCTTTGCACAAGTTCGGAAGGCTATTGAGACATCTCAAGCCAAGCAAAAGAAAGCTGCAGATAAGCACAGAAGGAAGGTCACTTTTGAAGAAGGGGATTGGGTGTTATTGCGATTTGAAAAGGCAAGACTTAGAAAGTCAAAAGCTAAGGAGCTCAAGGAACCCAAGCTTGCTCCCAGATATTATGGACCTTTTCAGGTTACCAAGAAGATCAACGATATATGTTATCGTTTGGACCTTCCACACCATTACCTTCCAGACCATTGGAGGATACATAATGCCTTCCATGTCAGTTTATTGAAGCCATATACAGGACTACCCCTAGAGGAGCCTGTATTGGAGGATCCACCAGAAGTAGAAGAACAAGAAGAAATTTTACAGCCGGAACAGATTGTATTCCATTCCGTGAACAGATTGTATTCCATTCCGTGAGAAAAACAAGAAGTAGAAGAACAAGAAGAAATTTTACAGCCGGAACAGATTGTATTCCATTCCGTGAGAAAAACAAGAAGAACATTGGTTTGGAAATTCCTCTTGAAAATTAAGAACTATTCACCTATGGATGCGAAATGGATGCCAAAAGAGTACTTCAAGGACTACCCAGATATTCTTCTAGCTTATGAGGAAGCAGTTGATCACCTGCACCCTTACTACCGCCTCTACTTCACCCATCGAGCCACGCTGCCTCTACCCAAAAAAGAAGCGCCTGCACCGCCTTTGCCTACAACGCATGCCTGCAACGCTTGTTTCCGCCCTTTTGCACTACCTTGTGCGCTGCTTTGTACAGTCTACTACCTCCAGACACCGTCCGTGCCAACACCAACCATCAACTCCAACACCCCTCCCCCTAACGAAGCTCTGCCGTCCCCAATTTCCTAAACCCCTACGAAGGAGGGAATTTCCTTGTGGAGATACATACCCATCTTGGTGTGAAGCCTTTTTGGGATTACTTTTGTCCGAATTGAGAACAAAGAGCCTTGTGGATATTTGGGAACATCAAACATTGGATTTTGGTACTAGCCCAGTGTAAGTCTCTTGTGGGTCATCTTCGTGGTGAGCTCAGCATCAGTTATCTTGTGCCTCGACATCGACTTCGGCCAATCTCGACATCGACACTTTTGTTTTATATTGTATTCATTTGTTGTAGACCCTAACTGGGTCTGGTTCTTGCCCTTGCCATTGGCAATGGCTGCCTTGGCTAATCCGGGCTCGAAGGTCTTCGGTTTTCCATTATTGTATTTCATCTCGGCACTTTGCGCAAGCGAAAGTGCTCGATCAAAAGTATGTGGTTCAAACATGCGCACATCCCACTGGATTTGCATGTCTAAACCGTACAAGAATTGACCTCGTTTGACCTCATTTGATTTTTACAATTGTAAAGCCAGGTGAGTGACTTTATTTGCGAACTGGAGGATTGGCTGAGCGTTTCTGGCGCGATCCTTGATACTCATCCTCGAGCCGCTCAAGATAGTGAGGCGGTAGACACCGCTTCTTGAGGTCTGTGAAAAATTGGTCCCACTCCTAGGCAGCAAACATCAACATGCTAATTCTCTGTGGCATATAAGGAAGCCCCTCTCATGGTGGCGGAAGAATCTCCGGATGTTGTGGAAGTGTAAAATGCCATTGAAACAAAGACTTTTTCTTTGGAGATGTTTGACAGGCACATTGTCAGTGGGGGTCATACTTGCTAAACGTCACATTGCACCTTCCACATGTCTAAGATGTCAGGCTCCCTCAGAGACTGTTCTTCATCTGCTTTGGCACTGCCCTTGTTCCAAGATCCTCCTCAGGAGAATTTCAGATTTTCTTCGGCTCCGTTTTCCTAGTCACATATTTGGGAAACATTTCTGGCTTTTTGGCAGATATATGCGGTCCTTGTCCCAATACTCACTATTTCTCTCTTGGGTGAGATATTGGGCTCTTTGGACAATTTGGAGTGAGCATAATTTGGCATACTTGGGTCGGCAGAACCACCAGTCATATGAATCCTTCAGAGCCTCATTGCGGCAATCCTTATATGATGCCTGCCATGAGGGTGATATGGATGCTTCTTGTTTAGAGCTTTTCTCTTTATGTTTCTGACATTTGGGATACTCTCCACTTCGGAGACTTCCCATCTTGTAAATTTATGAGCATATAAATATACTGCACTGGATATTACCAAAAAAAAAAGTGTGTGTGTACGCGCACGTGTGTGCATGCGTGTAGGTAGGTAGGTATGTATATACGTATGTATGACTGCAACAACAAAGCATATATTTCATTCAAAAAAAATGCAACATCCTAATGTAAACCATGTGCTTTCCCCTGATGCAAAAAACAATCATGCAGCCACCTATGTTGGGGTTAGGAGCTATGGGACATTTGCTATAAGGAGATTGTTCCACGGGGCCTCCAACTCAGGGATGGCTCTAGAAGAGTATTTTGGTTGGACACAATCATATGCTTGCTACCTAGGTGCCTTAATGATTTTCTGGTTGGTGCTAAGGATTCCATCTACAGAGGGGGTCTCTTCAATCAAGGTCAGATGATCTACCTTGTCGGTCTTGTTTCATGAGGTTGGGCATTTGCATAGATGCTCAAGGATGAGCACAAAAGCTACAAAGAGGACGTCAGACAAATGTGTTAGACCGGCAAGCACATCAAGCCGAGTGCAACTGCTCCGATACTCTCTTGGCAACTTACCACACAAGCCTGGAGACCATGCCCAAAGGCATCAGTCATGAGAGACCATCAGCAAACCACAACCACCCTCATAATCTGAGGTGGGATCTGCCAAACAACAGGCATCAAGCACCCAAAAGGTGAATTTCACTCCACCATAACTAGAGACCCAACATTGCCATTGGCTGTCGAACTAAATGGCCCCCTCAAAAACTTAGGCTTCTGTTGCCACAACTCCGTGCTCATCTTCATCATTAACAACAAAAATGGTCCCCTATTAATTGCTTGTACAAATGAGAAGAGAATCATGCAGCCGTATTCACATAATTGAAAGTGTTTTGTAATTTCATAAAGAAACATTTACGAAAAAGGTAACTCTCTACATCACACAGTGTATGATATCTTATAGACCTGTAGTTGTGCTAAGGTCTCTGATTTCGTTTGCTCATACTCATCCACGTCCAGCTCCTGACAAAGACAAGCTTTAAGTTAAGATAAGCATCCTCCCCCAACCCCAAAAACAAAAAAACTGTGGTATGCTTTTTTTTCTTTCTTTTTTGCTTTTTTAAACCACTTTTTGCTTCTTCTTTTTTCAAAAACCCAGACAAGCAGCAATATCGAAATTTCAGATTTTCCATACAAACATGGACGGACAGGGGGGAGTAGCGAGAGGAAAGAGAGAAGGCATGAACTTTAGGTGTTGTTTACTGCTAAACAGTGTTATTTCCTGTCTCTTTTTGGGATTATTTCTTGCGACTACCTCCTTGAGTTCCTCCAGATCCTTGAGCTGGGTGAGGAGACGTGACAATTGGCCTTGCAAATTGGCCTTCAACTGCTTGTCCGAGCTCCGATCCATGGCTCCGAAACTTGAGGTTCGAACTTTGAGTTTTCGAAATTGTTACTGTGTACTTTTTTCTTTTTTCTTTTTCTTTTTTTGGGCGAATGAGTTATTGAAAGGGCTGAGGCTTAACTGCTATGTGCCGTTTATGTAGTTATTTATTTTAATTTTTCCAAAAAGATACTTCAATGAGGGAGATCTATATATATATATATTCGAACACACACACATACCCACGTCACGTAGCCTTGATGGCATCGAACCCGGGTCCTCTCCAACCATTCTACCAACTCAACTAAAAGATACTTTTATTAAGTACGAAAAAATTTACAAGAAGAGAGATTTCATATCAAGTAGGGGGAATATCTCAACCAATCTGGTGCCTTGTGCTATCAGCAAGGTCCCATATGAGAGGTAGTGAAAAAGTTGCCATGATCCCACTCTCTCATATGAATTGGCCACATTTTCTCTCTGCAGCCCTCGAAGATCCTTGCATCCTGGCCCAAGTAGCCATGAGCATGTGGATATATCACACCAGATCCTACAAATGCACTGTGTATCATAAAGTGCCCTCCATGGCCTCAGTGCATCTAGCCTTCCAAATGTGCCAGGAGCAATGATAAACGTGGGTGGTAAATCCAATCACCTTCCCTAATTGGAGTACACCTTGCAATCTATTGCACAAGAAAGTCTTTCCAAGGCTCAGTGCCATGAAGAAATCCTCTGACAACCAGCTTACAAAGTAAAGCCTTACACTTCACCTTAAGGTCAATGTGTTCAATCCTTCCTCTTGCTTAGACAATAATAATGGTATCCCAAGCTACTCTCGCCCTAGTATGTACAATGCCATCTAATCCAAACCGAGGGAAGTTTTGAATAAGCCTACAAAGATGACCAATGCATCCCTTGTAAAAAACCCAGCACGACATGATGAACCGAGCAGTCGCCAGCAACACTTGGTTAGCTACCAAGGCTCTAAGGGCCAAATTAAGCTTCATGCTAGTCCAATGTTGAAGTTTGCTTTTAATGCTCATGAACATAGGAGTGAACTGTTGTGCAGGCGAGATGTCAATGCCAACTTGATTGCCAAGGTATCTCGCCAATGCATCCTCTCTCAATCCAAGTAAACCCCACATCCAAACCCCAATCTGCCTGCATAGAATCACTAATCCAAAATCATGCTGATTTGTGCCAATTGATGGCACTGCCTCTACCAACAAATCATCTCCAAGAAGGCAGTGCACAAAGCACAAAAGGTATGCCTCTGAGATCTCTAAAAGCATAGCAGTATCATTAGTACCTCTAAGTCCATTAATTCTTCCTTTGTGGGAAGAGGCAGCTTGATTGAGGGGGGTAACCCTAGGAAACCTCATGGCAGTGTGACCCTCGTGAAAGAAAAATGATGAAACTAGCTACCCAAGGTGGTGTAGAGCTCAGATAAAGATCTCCATGACAATATTAGAGTTAAAGTTAGTGTGGATCCCTATGCTCTAAAGCCTTACATTGACCTTATCAATAATTTTTTTGAAGGAATTACCAATCCTTACAATTGGTTATGTGCCTAGAAGCCCTAAGAATCATTTTGTGGTGCTGCTACATTATCTATATCATTGCAACCTCTTAAATAGCAACAAACAACTCTATTTTTGTTTCTTTCTTGGTTTTGAGAGTGCCATTTTAGGCATCTATCAACTTTTTCTCACATTCTCAACTACATGCCCTTTGTCGTTATAGTAAGAGAATTTAACCTTTTTCTTCTCATTTAAAGAGTTTTAATTCTTACCCTTCTTCTTTAAGTTAGCAGATAAATTTTGATGACCACCACCATTGCAACTTTGTATCCATATTTCCTCATGCTAAAGTAATGAATTGAACTTCTCTCAAATGTGAAAGGAGCTAACCTATCACTAACATTCAAAGATGTAACAAAATTATCATATTTATGCATTAATAATTATAGACAACAATGAGCTTGATCCACGGAGAAAAAGCTCATGCAAATTGTACCCATTTTATCTTGAGGATCTTTGATTTTGGTGAGAAATACCTCCACTACTTCACCTTCATTTACCTTCTTTTGTTGAAGCTAGTTTTTAAGATTCTAAATCCTTGAGGGATTCGAGGTCTTGTACTAGCTATTGTGGCATACCCCAACCATAGACCATGCTTCCACAAAACTATGTGGAGACATGCTAGACCATCATCCAGTACATACTAACTTCCACACTAGTTATAGTTATGGAAGCAATGCCCATGCTATCACAATTGTGTGAAGACATGCTAGACCATCGTCAACATACTAGCTTTCATGCTTGTTATGATGGCATAAAAATCTTAGACAAGGTCGATAGCAGGTTATATAGGGTTACTTTGTGCATCATCCCTCGTTAGTGGGAGGGTAAACATCGACACCAATGATGTTATCCCAAAGATCATGGGGGGATAGGCCATTAGTGCCATTAAGATTTTCATTAGAAATCAGTACCATTAAGATTTTCATTAGAAATCAGTACCATTAAGATTTCCATTAGTAATCAGTACCATTAAGATTTCCATTAGTAATTAGTACCATTAAGACTTTCATTAGAAATTAGTACCATTAAGATTTCCATTAGTAATCAGCACCATTAAGATTTCCATTAGTAATTACTACCATGAAGATTTTTGTTAGTAATCACTACCGTTAAGATTTCATTATATAAAAGAGGATAATCCATGCCATTAAGCTTGAACTTTCAAAGAGGATAAGTTGATGCCATTAAGATTTCCATTATACAAAAGAGGATAATTCGGGCCATTAAGCTTGAACTTTCAAAGAGGACATTAAGATTTCCATTAGTACCAAATGGTGGTGATGGGGTCTTGTAGAAGATGCCATTTCTTCAAAGGGACATCAAAGCCGAAGATCTGATGCCATGAAAAAGGATACAATGTGCAGTGCATACATGCATAAGAAGTAGGGTTTTTCATAGCAAAAAACTTTAGACTCAATATACTAACACAAAATAGAGAAGAATATTTTATTATTGAAGTGAATAAGACATGGAAAAGCTCCACACTCATATACTCTTCTAGTGAGAGGGAGCTTTGATGTGGCTAATTTAGAACTATTAAGAATGAGGTTGTGTGCTAATTATACAATATGCATAAGAGTCCTTATGCATAAGCTCTTATCATGATAGGAGCTCTATACATAAGCTCTTTATGCATAGATATAAGAGTTCTTATGTATATCTATGTATAAGCAGCTCTTATGCATAGGAGCTCTATACATAAGCTCTTATACAAAGGAGCTCCATGCATAAGCGCTTATACTTGAGAGCTTATGATTAGATTGTATAGAGCTTTTATGCATTTATATGCATAACCTCTTATGCATTTACACATGCACAAGAACAAGCTTATGCATAGCTTGGACTAGAGCATAATCTCTTTAATATACATACACAGAGAGCTCTTATTTTGTAATGTCTTACGCATATGAGCTTTCTATAGAGCTCTAGTCGTGTGCATAAGAAAACTACATAAGAGCTCTAGTCGTGTGCATAAGAAAACTACATAAGAGCTATCCATAGAGCCCTAGATCTCTCATGGATAGCTCTTATGCATAAGATCTACGCATAGAGCTCTAGCTCTCTTATGATCTTTATAAGTATAAAGCTCTAGAGAAAAAATAATAATAAATCCAAATGCACTCAAGGGTGCCATGCATCAAGGGAGATGAAGAGTGGACTCTTACTAGAGAAGGAGTATATAAGTTGTCTTGATAAAGAGAGAGTTTAGCTTTGTATGCTAAAGAAAACTTTACAAATAAGAAGAAAAAGTTAGTGAAAACAAAAGCTTATGCATTAGGTCTCCTTCATAAGACATAATACAAAGTAGCTTTGTGCTTAAGGTCTATTTCACAATGTATAAAGACCTTAAGGTCAATTTCACATTATATAAACACCTATGCATTATGCATGTATAAGACCTAATTCTTATTGAAGAAGATGAGAAATGAAAAAAACCCAATGTACATCCATGGTGGGGAATATTCCTTGAGGGAAACCAAAGAAAAAAATATTTAAAAGCTTCAGCTTTACTTCACATTAAGTGCACGCAAAAATAACTTTGTTTTCTCTTTAAATTCTATGTACTACATGCTTTCATCACACCCTTCCCTCGATTTTGTTTCCTTTGTGCTACATGCCTCACTAGCTACTCATCTTGCACCTCATTCTTCTTTGCGCCATAGCCTTCTCTCTCTCTCTCTCTCTCTCTCTCTCTCTCTCTCTCTCTCTCTCTCTCTCTCTCTCTCTCTCTCTAAAAACTGCTACAAAGAAAACAATAGGGCAGTGGGGGAATCTCTCTCCATAGGATTTTTCTATAGTTTTTAAGGATCGTGGGCATGTTATGCTGATCATATTCTAGTCAACAAAAAAAAAACCCAAAAAATTTAGAGAGAAAAAGAGCCATTATTTATTGTGAGGGCTACATTGTTTTTATTTATTCAATTGAATTAAAGTATTTTCCCCCAAAAAAAACTTATTTGATCTTAGAGGAGCTAGCTTAGGAATCATGTTTTGGCTACAAATAGCAAATTGTGAAAATAGTCATGCTACAAATATTAAGCATGCTATTTAGGCCATAATAGTGAGTTTTCCATGAGCACAATGAGCAAATTCCGTCTCCATCTCTCTCATACCAATCCGCCATGTCATTCTCCACTCAATCTGTCTCCCCTCTTAGGCCATCATCTCTCTCTCTCTCTCTCTCTCTCTCTCTCTCTCTCTCTCTCTCTCTCTCAGAGTACCAAAATCAGCTCCATAAAAAAATATCTCATATTTCCTATTGGTGGGACACCATTATAACGAGTTGTTGCCCTAGGTTGATCATTGGATTGTTGGAGGGGACTTCAACATGGCTGAGTAACCCTTTGACAAAAAGGGTGACCATGAGGGTAGAACACATTCTTTGGTGGAGAGAGCCTCCTGGGAAAGATTCATACTCTCCTTCTATGGTGGCAGGGATTATTGAATAGAGGATGATTTCCAGAGGAGGCCAAACTCTTTATCTTACTCATGGCATAATCATAGAAGCGAGGGGTGGATGCATCTTTGCACGGTTGGATAGGTTTTATGTGGATGACTGGGGCCTCGATAAAGGAGGTTCTATTGTTTGCAATACTACCAAATTAGATCATTACCTGGTTGTCTTATGCCTCACGGAACTTGGGAGACATAAGGGTTTACCTTGTGTTCATATCAAGACTCTCTCTATCAAGATGAAGAGACCTCATCTTGAAGTGAGAGATTTGGAGGCTTTGTGATGATCTTGACTCCTGGGAGAGACTTTCCTTAGCCTTGGAGAGGACTAGCCAGCACTATCACTTTGTTGCTTTGGCTAAGAAAGAAGTCATTGATTCATGGCAATATTTCTATGTCTAGGTGCTACTCCCTATGATGAGTGGGACGTGTGTACTCCATGCTAATGAGTGAAATTCGGTAGGTCCCTTCGTTGTATTCATACATCCTTTTGGTGTGTTTGTCTTTGCTCTTTAATGTAGAATATTAGTAGCAACATCTGTTAATCCTAAAATAGGATAACATTTCCCCCTTCCCAATGTTGATCGCATCCTTGTGATTGTGTAGAAGACAATGTTGATCGCATCCTTGTGATTGTGTAGAAGACTTTGTTGTGGGGAGAATGGAGATGTTATTACTCATGATATTGATTAAACAGTCATTGTTCCTCCGAAAAGGGATAGGGAAGGTTGGTTAGTAAATGTAAACGTTAGTGATAGGTAGAAGTACCTAAATAGAGCACGAGACTTTGTGAAATGATTGTGTTTTTCTATATTTTTCAAGATTTTCATTGTTTTTATTTTTGTTTTTTCTCACTTTAGTAATCACAAGCATGGTTATAACATATATATTTCAATTAGGGATTCTAAGGTTTGTTAGCAATGGATGAGAAGAGATGGTAGACACACTCGAGTAACTTTATAGACTAGTTTCTTAGTTGATGCTTACTTATGGTAGGATCATTATGATTTTGAGGCGGACCTATTCACACATTCTTCTTCCCATGTGCTTTTGTATCTTTAAAGCACAATAAAGTGCTCTTATAAGTAGATGTATAATGAGGTGCATAAAATTGAGTCAAAAGCTCATGATATAATTGAGTCAATAAGACTCTTGATGTAATTCTCTTGATGTAGTTGATGTTGAAGTTAAGACCATTAAAGGTGCAAAAGAATTAAGTAGACTTATAAGGCTAGTGAAAAACTTCTTCACTATTTTGAGAGAGGATTCAAAGCTCATTACATGATGACGTATGTGATTGAGGAGGTCCATTATGGGTGAGGGTCATGCTGTCAATTAGAGTAGGACCAAGTGGCATCATAGAGGACAACTTATTATGCTTGCAACTTTCAAAGGGATTTTAGGTGATAGGTTGTACCATAGACCAAGCTTTTGCCCACCATGCCCCACCATCCAGAAATGAACCTAGAAGGATATCATGGCCAAAGGCTATGGTGCATGCAAACTTTGCAACACTATCTACCAATGGGTGAGTAGGTATATGTGTCCATTCACAAAGTAGCTACTGTAGTTAGGTAGTGAAGAAGAAGAATGGCAAGCCAAATGTCCTACACATTGTTGTAAATGGTTGTGGATGATTTGTGATTGTGGTAGATTGTTGATGAGGATTTGATATTATGTGAGGTTCTTATGGCATTCTATCAGTTTTAGGTAGACTATTCTTGTAGCTTCCTTATTGTTCACTTTCTTACGAGTAATAGGTTCTTATGTACACCCTCCTTGAGCAGGTTCTTATTTCTGCTAGCTTTTGTAACCTATGGTGATGACATCTAAAGCCGGTTAAGGAACATTTTGAGGTGTATTATTATGTGCTCAAATGTGTGCTTGAATGACTCTGTTGTAAGGGAGGATGTCAAACCTTGGAATGGAAGCTCTCCAAGTGTTGATGTAAGGTGAGGTTTCATGTTTCGTTCCCATTGGAATAGTGCAAGTAGGTTTTTATGGCATCTTTGATTTTGAGAGAGGGTTCTTGTGGTCTACTTGCTCATGCTTTGATCTCCCCATCATTTGAGACTTTGGTGCATCTTTTGCAAACTAAAGTTGGTGGCAAGGCTTTACTCTTTTGATGGCTTTAGGAACTCATATTATGAAATTTCCATCATTATACCCTTAAGCATGGAGTACACATGTAGGGACTCATATTTTTTAAACTTTACAAGTTGGGGTTTGGTGTCATGGTTGTCAAGGTTTCTTCCTTTGTGAATTGGGGTTTGGTGTCATGGTTGTTAACGTTTTTGAACTTTGTGAATTGGGGGTTGGTGTCATGGTAGTCTTAGGTTTTCGCACTTGTAAAAGAATTTCTTTGGAACCCAAAATGTTTAAGTGGCATGAGGTTTTTATCTAGCTTGTGTAGATTTGCAACAATTTCTTTTGAACCCACAATGTTTGAGTTGCATGAGGTTTTTGTCAAGCTTGTGTAGATTTTTGTGGAAGAGGTGGTAGGGTACCCTTGTTTCCAAACTTTTGGAGATTTGCATTACGAGTGTGGCATAGGTCAGTGACGTAGCCAAATTGGATTGCTACCCTCATAGTAGCCTTGATCTATAAGTAACCACTTTTTCCACCCATTTATAGACATATGGAAAATGATTTTCGTGGTCTATTTACCTTCTTCCTAGTAGAGGTGAAGGTCTATCTAGTACCCTTCTTGGAATTAGCTTGCAAGGAAGCTATTGTGGTTTTTGTGGGTTTGGGAAACATTGATGATGAGGCTTGGGGTTCAATTGTCAATGTCAAGGTCATGTTAATAAACTTACCTTTGTCATGAACTTTCTTTTGGCTACTTCCAGCAAGTGCCTAGCCTTAGGTGATGCCTTATGTGTAGTACAGCCTTCTTTAGGCTTCTTTCCCTTAGTCTTAGTTTTAGACTTCATTTCTTCCATTGGTTTACTTTTAATTTAGAAGCTTGCGAGTCATCTTTTGATTTTTGTTTGAGGATATTATGCTCCACCCATGGAGAGTCATCTATTAGGAGTTTTGTTCCTTTTGCTCGCACCTTCGCTTGCAAGCGTGTGAGAACGTTTAGAGATATTGTGGATAATTTCCCATTCTACACACTTAAGATGAGTGTTAAGTACTGTGAGGTAGCTTGCAGTGAAGCAGCTCTCCTCGAGCAATCTATAAACAAGTGATCAATCTATAGATATTGTGGATAATTGCTCATTCTTCACACTTATAATGAATGTTGAGTACTATAGCTTGCAGTGAAGCACCTCTCCTTGGAAAATCTATGATCATGTGATCTAAGATTTGATTTTTTTTAATGGATAAATTTATCCCTATCCCCTAAATTCAACAATACAATTATTAAAATCTCAAAAGGTATTAGAGGCTTGCATGAACGCGAAAGAAATGAGGTTTTCATGGACATGAAAATGCTGTCTACAATTTCACAAATGTGAAAATGTAAGCACCCTCTAAATTTGATTTTTGGGGTGGTTTTTCTTATTTTTACATGTTCTAGGCATCTAGATTGGGTCTCCTAAATATGAAAATTCTAACTTTATGCTAAAAAATCTTAAGTCACAACATTTGGTGCAAATTTTTTAATTTTATATCTCTTGACTAATTAAAAAACTAGTAGATTAGTTGAAATTACTAAAAATCAAGAGTTTCTTTGTGATTTTTTTTTACTTTTTTAATCTTATCTAATTAATTACTTACTAATCCACCTATCTAATTAAATTTAAGAAGAACAACAAAAATCAAGCAAAATTTGAATTCTAAGCTCTAGGCTAAACCTTTTCTATAGATCTTTTCTACAGATTATCCAAAATGCAAAAATCTCTTATGTTTGAAGAAGGTATTGCATGTAGCCATGCATTCTAAAATCTATCTAGTTTCTAGCATGATTTAAAGAATACAACAAAAAGATTTACAATAGGTCTGAAGGAAAAAAAAATCAAGAAAAACATAAAAACAAGTTCTTTTCTCTCAAGACAAATAATTATTAATGAAGATATAAAAACTGTTAACCCATTTTGGGATGAACAAATGTTGCCACTAATATTCTACATCAAAGAGAGCAAAGACAGACACACAAAAGGATGTATGGTCAAGCTATTAAGTGATAGTGTCCATATCTACAACTTGGATAAGCACCCATAATGGTCAATGAAATCCTTATGGCGATTCCCACTCCAAGAGCAAGTGGTAGCAAGCTAGGATAAACTCCCAACGATGTATTTCATGGATGAATTGTTTTTAGAATTGTATAAGAAAAAAGGCCACTTATGAGCACCCAATTGTGTGACCATATTTTAAGTGTGAAAACTTATGGTCTTGTATACAATTTGAAGACCACTTCTGAGCACCCAGTCATTGACATAGTTTAAGTGTGTGTGTAAACACTTATGGCCTTGTATATAGGTCAATTTCTCTCATAATGTAATATACTCTCCCATTGTGCAATTGTGCTGCACTTGAGTCTTGCTCTTGCTAATTATGTTCGTAATGACTTGCTAATGACCTTGTGTGAGGAGTGTGTGAGGTGAGAGGAGGGATAAGGACCCATAGTGTAATGAAACAATATGACAATTCTCGTAATAAGAAAAGGCAATGGAACCTGCTACTTAAGGAGGTACGGAGCATGGACTAATGGAAAGATCCCTACCACATTATTGGAGTTAGAGGTAGAGTAGATCTCTATGCTCTAAAGTATTAACATTTTTTGCACCATAATCCCTTAGCTTCTTTCATTGCTTTTCTCTAGATCTATCGAGCTTTCCATAATATGGTGTGGAGTAGTGGTGTGTATGGCTTGGAGTAGTGGTGTGTTCAAACACATTTAGTGGGTGTATAGACATGGTGAGTCAATAATCATCTCTCTCTCTCTCCTTGTCACAATAATTAGCTCACACATTTCTCTGTCTTCATCCATAATCATCTCTCTCTCTCTCTCTCTCTCTCTCTCTCTCTCTCTCTATATATATATATATATATATATATATATATATATATATATATATATATATAATAGACTACATCATCCATAATAATAATGGATAGGAGCTTATACAATCAATGTGTTATGTCAATAATTCCCTCCTGTTTTTAAGTTCCATGATCAAGCAATGAAGATTAAGAATGTGTTATAAGATTAATAATGCGTTATAAGAAGTTAAATGATGCCATGGATAAATACCTATGGGCTAGTTATTGACAGAGAGAGGGATGATTATTGATTAAGATAGAGAAAGGGGTGGGGTGATTATTGATGAGGAGAGAGAGATGCATATTGATTATTGAGACAAGGAGAGAGGGATGATCTTATTGATTAAGATAGAGAAAGGGGTGGGATGACTGACGAGAGGAAAGAGAGAAATGAGGGTTGATGATGAGAGACAAGGAAAGAAGGATGATTTTTAGAAAGAATATTTTGGCAAGGTGTGAGTATGCAGAGAAAAGAAAATGATTAGAGAAAAGGGAAGGAGGACGAATTAAAAAAAGGGTGTGAGCATGCACAAGGGAAGGAGGATGATTTAAAAAAATATTTTTTTACAAGGTATGGGCACAGGCACAAGAGAAATGATGAGATACTACAAGAGAGATAGAAGGAGAAAGATTTTCAAGAAATTGTAAAAAAACAGGTGTGGGCACACAGAGGAGAAACAATGAGAGAAGTAAAGAGGGATGCAAACTTTTTTTTAAAACAAGCTGTGGGTGTGGGCATGTGCATAGGAGAAATGATAAGAGAGAAGTAAAAAAGGACGATTTTTAGAATATATTTTTGTAAGAAAAGGGCATTATCACAACAAGAGAAACGATGCACAAGAAAGGAATGAGGATGATTTTCAAGAAATCATTATTCTTAACAAGGTGTGGGATGTGGTTGAAGAAAGAGAGGAGGGAAGGTGTCAAAGACAGAGGGAAGAAAAAGTGTCATGCATAAAGTGGGAAAAACAATGTCTAGGAGAGAAGTTTTCAAAGAGAGAAGGAAGGGTGAAAAAGTGTTGAAGGGTGTCTAGGAGAGAGAAGAGAAAGGTGTCGAAGAGAGAGAAGGTGAAATAGCCATAAGGAGAGAGAGGGAAGGGTGAGGAATTGCTGTGCACAAAAAAGGGAGAAACATGTTAAGGAGAGAGAAGGTGAAAGAGTGTCAAAGGTGAGAAGAATGTGGGGGAGAGGGTGAGCTACTTGCATATAAACTTCTTTACACACACACATAAGAGTAGACAAGCACACAAGAGAGAGAGATGAATGGTTGAATTTTCTTCTTTCTTCTTCACTTTTCTACAACTATAACATGAAGATAAGAATTACATACTATATAGGAAAGTACTCTCCTACTACTAAAACATACAAGGTTTGTCCATAGTGTGAACTCGCCAAAGTGTAAACTTAACTACATGAGCTGGTGTGTCTTAAATCTAGTGAATCAATGTAGGTGTCACATAGCCTATAAACCACTGGTAGCATATCACCCATAATCTCACCAACCATGCCGTGATATAAGTGTGAAGCTGTCATCCTAACGTGTCATCCATGTCCACACTAGTTAAGCTCAATATCTTAACACTTCCCCTCGAGCTTAACTCCATACCCTGCACTCCAAGTAAACTCCTGAACTTGCCAAGCTTCTCTATACCCAATGCTCAAGCAAGGCTAAGGGGGATTGAATGTGTCCATTATTGCAAAGAAGAAAGACACACACAGAGAGCTAGAGAGAGAAACAAAAGCTCTTAGTGAGAGATGATTTGCACGACTCAAGAAAAGATTAATTAATTTAATAGTTTACCAAGTACAATGCTTTTATAGCCATGTAGTCTCATCTACATGACATCATTGCTTATGTCAATGTAGGTATAAAGTATCTAGATATTTAGTGAACGCCTTTGAGAATGAGTTCACACACAAAAGCACATCAACCTTTATAGAGGTTTTTTCACACACAAGTAGACACACGAGAGCTCTAAAACCCCAACAAACCCCCCTTCAGAGTGAAGGTGGAGTGGTACTCGAGAAGACCTTTATAGAGCTTGTTTCACACATAAGTACACACACATGAGAGCTCTAAAACCCCAAGAAACCCCCCCTCGAAGTGAAGGTGGAGTGGTACTTAAGAAGAGCTCTAATAAGCATCAATCATGGCCTCTAGAGTGCACACTAATGGTGCCAATGCCCGGACCTTGGGTCAACAAGGCATGATAAAAAGAGCTCCAACATACCTACCATCTCCACGGACTTCCTCGTAGCTACAACCCCCCCTTGCACAAAGCAGGGATAAGACATGGATATAATCAAGCCTTTTATAACATAAGGCACTATAAAACACATAAAGAAAAACACACATGAAGATTATTATTTTTAGATTTTAGAAGACTATAGTGGGCATAGAACCTTTGACCTATAAAAATGATTAGAAACCCCAATCATAGACCATGTACCTCTGTGTGTACCTCTGCGGTAGTTGCTATCTCCTACTCCACTCGTTCTTCTTCTTCTTCATTTTCTTTTGCTATGAGGTGAGCATGATGCTTCTCCTATTCTTGGTCCACATTTTCGAAGCATCGAGCTTCCTTGTTTGCAATAATGACACCTAACCTTGTTGCCCTTTTTGTCTACTTAGCATGATGTTGTCAAGATCAATGTTGTTGTCACTCTACTCCTTGAGTCTTCTATTTTCTTCAACGAGCATTGCTACTATGTCTTCATAAGATGTGTCTTTGGCTAATCAGAGAACAGTTGGGATTTGGGAGAATCGTGATACCTTTTGTATGCTCCTGAGGAGCACAATAATTTTGTCGCCATCTTCATTAACATGTCCAAGACTAGAGAGTCGTTGAGTGATGAGTGATGAGTGATGAGTGATGACCCCATACTGCCTAAGTGTTCACTAAGGTCATGATCACTTTCATTAATCTTCAAATCAAAGAATTTTTGCTTCAAAAATACTTTTGAGTTCACAATTTTACTTCTAAATAAGCTTTCCATTTTTTCCCATACCTCTATATATTCTTTGGGATCAAGATGATGGTCTTTGTTCCTCCGAAAGGAATAAGAAAAGCTAGTTAGTAAATGAAAAGGTTAGTGGTTTATTGGGAATTCCTAAAACAGGGTGGGCAGGTGGGGTTTTTTGCGAGTGATTGCGTTTTTATATTTGTGTGATCATGTGTTTTTTTTAAAAAAAAATTTAACTCACTTTGTTTTTGGCAATCATAAATAAAGTTACATGTGATTTGTGTTAGTGGGGATGCTACGAGATGTTATTAATGGGAGAGAAGAGAGGGGAGGATCCAAAGGAATGTAGACATAATCATCAGAATGAGATGGTGATTCTGAGTTTCTCATTTAATTCATTGAAGCGACATTCATCATTTGAAGAAATTGGCCTTCAATGATGTTCCTTTGTGTGGTAGGATTACTGTCAAATGTTGTTGAGTAGGAACCATTCCTGCTTTCTTCTACCCATGTGTTTTTTATGTTTTTGTGTATATTTAAATGCTCTTATGAAGCAGATAGACATAAAGTACAAGAATTGAGTAAAATAGACTCTTATTGAATTGCTCTGTGTTGAAGTAGCCACTTGTTGGTGAGGATTGAAAGAATTACGTCGACTTGCGAGGCTAATATAGATATCTTCACACTAAGGATTGAAGATCATTGATTTGTGAAGATGGTAGCGTCGTTCGAAGAGGTTTGGAATTTGAAGAAAAATTCCTAGAGCGATGGGTTGTACCATTAGCCAGGCTTTTGCCCACCATGGCCCCTCCATCCAGAGATGTACCTGGAAGTTGTCAATGGTGAGGCTTTGGTGCAAATATTCTCTAGTGCATGAGTATGGATATATACTCATGGAGAAATTGCTACATTAATTTAGCCAAACGAATAGTAAGCTATAAGCTTAACAATTATCTAATGGCTATTGAAGATCGTTGGGAAAGTGTTAATGTGTGTTTGGCTTAATTTGTGATATAGCTTAAATCGTGAAAGTGCAGGTTCTTAAGCTGTGAAGTTGTAGGTTTTGACCCCATGAGATTGCAAGGTTTGACCTCATTGGCTTTTGATTTGAAATGATTCTATGGGTCAGCTAGGGCATGACGTGCGAGCAACATGTTCTTGTGCTTCACATCCAGAGGGGTAAAAAGAGCATTGTGAGTTTGTCTTTGATGCACTCATAAGTCTCTGTTTGCAGACGTGGGAATCGATTCTTGAATTTTTGGCTCAAATGTTGTCGAGGCAGTAGATAAGACTGCTGGTTGGTTACCATTGGGGTTGCTTGAACACACAAGTTCTTGTGTAGGTGCTGAATGTATGAGAGTGGTTGAGTGACTTGCTTGGTGTTGCTTGGGTCTCCATTTTTGTCGAACTTTAGGTGAAGCTGTTGGGGTTGAAGTCTCTGGTGAGGCTTTCTTCACGTTGTTCAATTTTGGCAACCATATGATGGGATTACCATCATAGTATCCTTGTTGTTGGAGCACATGCACATGCACCCATCTTTGATGAACATTATAAACTGGTGGCTGATGCCTTTGGTGCTGAGGTTTGTTTGAACAAGTTGAGGTTCCACCAAGGACGACATCATTCTCAAGGGAATCTAGGGTAACATGGAATGTAAATTCCACATCTCCATCAATGGTTTGAGTAGCATAGCTAAAGTAATATGGAACTTCAATGTTTTGTTAATTGGCTCCTTTTGCAAGACCATTGTTTATAGGGATGAGTTTAGGTTGTCCCAATGACACCCAAGTGTCTATTGTCCATGATGTTATGACTAGCTCGAGGGCTAATCAATGCACATTTGCGCTTAACATCATTGCCTGTAGGGAAATCCAACCATATCATGATAGAATCTTCAAGAGGAACCATGGATGTTTCAGTTTTTGTTTCAGCTTCAGATCTTGTTTCTGTTTCATATTCCCATTCACTTTCATCCTCTTTTTGGCTCTCAGCTTTTTCAAGAGTACCCAATGTCTACACTCGCACACTTGGTTCTCTGACAATTCTAAATGAGTTCTATTTGGAAACTTGTGAATCCTTACAATCATGTTCTATGGAGTTCTTTATGTCTCAGTATAACTCATGTTGAGCTCTTAAAGGTGCAAGTGCTGATGTTATGCTGGCTTTACCACCATGAGAGAAGAGCATTCCTCCAAATGAGGTTTTGAGAGACTGCTTTAATTTTGTAAGGGAATTATCAAATTCCTCACGTGCTTTATCAACCGTATAATTCGTGCACTCTATCTCAAATGACTCTTTTATAGAGAGTATGTCTTCCTCTTGAAAGGGGAAGCGGTACTCCTCAGGGTTTTGTATTTTGGTTTGTTTTTTAGGTTTGGCATTATTAGGCTCAATCACAACTGGTGATCTTGTCAGACACTCAACCACACTAAGCATGCTCTCACGAGCTTTTCTTTTGCATTCCACATATGTCATATGATCATGATTTTCCATTTTGGGGTGGTTGGGTGGGTTATAGTTTCTTGATTGGTCTATAAGGTACACTGAGTGAAGAGTCAGAACTTGTTTTATCCTCACTTAGTGACGTACTAGAACTTGTTTCATTTTCTAACTTTCTTTGGATTGTCAGTTTTTCATTATGTTTGTCCATGCGACGAGATCGAATTCTCTTTTGGGCTTTTGTATCTTGTGTCGCACATATGGGTTTTATGGTTTGTGGAGTGTCTTTTGAGGTGGATGCTTCTGCATTCCTTTAATTCAACCTTGGTTTTGAGAGTTTGTTCTCCCTTGTTTTTCTTGGGTTTAGAAGGTTTTGCTTTTGCTTTTGGGTTTTGCTTTAAAGCATGTTCTTATACCCATGTTGAGGTATTGTCTTTTGCATTCTTTTTTATTGTTTCTTGTGCCTTGGCTTGTAAGCACATTCAAGGGTACCATGGAAAATTACGGGTTTTGTACACTTAAGATGCTAGGAGTTGTATTTTGTGAGACAAGTTGCATTGAACTCATCTTGGCCAATCTTGGAACATGTGATCAATGCCACATGGTTCACACATGGGTTGCAAAGTGTGAGTGACTATGGGCATGGAAGTATTCCAAACTGTGTAGTCTACCACTTTGTGAGGTCCACGACAATAGAAACATTGAAGTGTTCGATTAACTGCTTCCTGAGCAGATCCTTTGGACTGTTTCTGTTTGGTGCATGAGAGATGGAGGTTTTGAGTCCATTGTGGATGAATTGGGACACTCTTTAGTATCTTGATCAAAGGATTTACAATATATGCAGTACAGAAAAATAGGTGCCTTGTATGCACAATGGGGATTGGGATGATCGTAGTGATTGCACTGAACACTTTGCTTCTCACTTGTAGAGGCATTAAGGATAGCGGATTTTTAAGGATCTCATCCTCTCTTAGAGATGTTGATTGAAAGTTTTAAAGCAAGGTTGTATATAATTTGAGGAATGACAATTCTGAGATGAATCTTTCTTTTGCCATTGCTTCACTTGGTTTAGATGAGGAACACCTTGTAGCATGATCATCTTCTAGCATGTTATCATCTCAACATACTGCTTCTTTACAACATTGATCGAATGTTTCTGGATTGGATACAATGATCAAGTTGTGTAAGCTGTTTTTCTTTAAGTCCATCATGAAACATCTCTTCAATTGAAAATCATTTAATTTTTCCCATGACTCACATCGTGAGTCCAAGAGTTTTATCCAAAGGATAAAGTCTCTTATGGATTCATTTGGTTTACGCTCAATTGAATAAAGTTCTTTTGCTGCCCTCCACTGATCAGCTTGTCTTGAAAAACTATGGATAAAGGCTGTTTTCAAGGTTATGAAGTTGGTCTTCTCGCTAGCATCAATGTGATGAACCATCGACTAGCCTTTCCCTTTAAGCATAGGTTCAATGCATGTACCTTGGTGGGGCAGTTGGGATTTCCAAAGGCGTCCCATCTCTGTTCAAACATTTGGATGAATTGAACAAGGTCTGTTGTTCCATTGTATTTTCTCATAATTTTGGAAATTTGTATGGCCGTATTTCTATATAAGTCACTGAGGCCGTATATGAGTGCTCTTGTTGGATGACGACTCACTGAGTCCTTGGGCAACCCCCCTTCCTAGACTAGTCAGTATATCTAAGGTGTGGGCATCTAGGGGTTGAAAAGGGTTGGAACCTATAAGATTGGTGGGAATGTTAGGTAAGGAACCAAAGCCCGGTGGAATCAAAGTGACAGGGGGTGTAAAACTCGATGATACGCTTGTTATAAGCATGGCATTGGTATTGGGAGGTGCATTTGGGGCATAGATCTCAATGGCCCGAAGATGTCAGCCATTGGGTTCAGTCCTTATGTGATCCCTGGCAATCCCTCTATTGTTGCCATATTTGATTGCCTGAATGCTCCTTAATGAGCAAGCACATGTTTTTTTTTTTGCTTTTTGTATTTTCTCAGAGCCCATTACAGCCTCAAGAGGCTTGGCGTCCTCTTTGTTGGGTCAAACGAGTATCTGTTTGCTCTAATTAGCTTAGGCACTATACGCACATGAATCTTAAAGATAATTTTCTGAAAAAAGTGCATGCCAGTAACTTTCCAGATGGAAGAGGAAGCCTTAAAACCTACTTTCCATCACTATCTTAAGACGAAAATTTTTTCCAGGAATTTTTTCTTGTTTCGTAGCATGTTTTTGAGGGTGTTCCAAAAGGAAATTTGAAAAACTCTGTATGAGAGAGTTGTAGTATTTTTGGAGTACTACAACTTTGTTTTCCTGAGTCATTCCTGATTTTGTCGTTTAGACCCTCATGAAGTAGCCTGAATATGGTTCGACGTCGTTTTCACATTGTTTTGCGATTTTTTGTGCTTTTCGGGCTGTTTTTTGCCTCAATTTTCGGGTCAAATTTTGAGGCTGTTGGTCGAAGACCAAAACGATCGATTTTGACTTCGAACGGCCAAGAACAAAGTTGAAGAGCTCGATGTCAGCTTTTCGATGAGCCCTAGAGCGCCTTCATTGGATATATGGTTTAGGAGATACGAGCCTCCAAATAGGGGTGTTTTTTTTAAAAAATGGACAGACCCCCTTTCACGTCGTGAACTAGCAGGGTGTAGTTCACGGCGTGAAGTAATTTTGGATTATTTTTTTTTGTTGTGAACGAAGTGTTTCATGTCGTGAAACCTTAGGGTTTCACACACTGTGAACTGGACTTCACGAAAAAATTAAATTCAATTCTTTTTTTGGTGTGAACGAAGGGTTTCACGCTGTGAAGACTTCACGAAAAAATTAAATCCGATTTTTTTTTTGGGCATGAACGAAGTGTTTCACGTCGTGAATCGGACGAATCGGACTTCACAGAAAAATTAAATCCGATTTTTTTTTCGAGCGCGGAGACCTTAGGCCGTGAAAGTATAGAAATGGTTCACTGAGTGTGAACCATTTTTTTGGTTTTTGGGCACGGACTCCTAAGGCGTGAAACCTAGGCCGTGAAAGTGTAGAAACGGTATGAACCTTTTTTTTTAAAAGTCGTGGGAAATACGAATTTCTTTTTTTGGAGGGGATATTTTTTCAAATTTAAAATTAAGAAGATATGGGATTTTTCCAAAAAGGTAAGTGGAAATTAAAAAAGTCAACCTTTTTATGACACCCCTTACACCCTTCATAAATGACCCCCCCAAAATGGACAATTTGACAACTCATGAGCATCTACTCATTGAACACTCATTAGTCTTAATGAGTTATGTAAAAAAGTGATTAAAAATTAATCAAAGATTAATCCTTTCACTAATTTTCCATCTTTTACACTAATCAAAGACTAATCCTTTCACTAATCTTTCCCTCTTTTACACTAATCAAAAACTCTAATTAACCACTAATCCTCAATTAATTCACACAATTGAGCACATCATTGGATAGAGCAAGGGAATGCTAGTCTAGTGGAGTGGCAGTCGAGAAGACCTTTATAGAGCTTGTTTCACACATAAGTACACACACATGAGAGCTCTACACCCCAAGAAACCCCCCTTCGAAGTGAAGGTGGAGTGGTACTTGTTGAGAAGAGCTCTAATAAGCATCAATCATGGCCTCTAGAGTGCACACTAATGGTGCCAACAATGCCCGAACCTTGGGTCAACAAGGCATGATAAAAAGAGCTCCAACATACCTACCATCTCCACGGACTTCCTCGTAGCTACAAACCCCCCTTGCACAAAGTAGGGATAAGACATGGATACAATCGAGCCTTTTATAACATACGGCACTATAAAACACATAAAGAAAAACACGCATGAAGATTATTATTTTTAGATTTTAGAGGACTATCTTGGGCATAGAACCCTTGACCTATAAAAATGATTAGAAACCCCAATCATAGACCATGTACCTCTGTGGTGGCTGCTATCTCCTACTCCACTAGTTCTTCTTCTTCTTCATTTTCTTTTGCTCTATGAGGTGAGCATGATACTTTCCCTATTCTTGGTCCATATTTTCGAAGCATTGAGCTTCCTTGTTTGCAATAATGACACCTAACCTTGTTGCCCTTTTTGTCTACTTAGCATGACTTTGTCAAGATCAATGTTGTTGTCACTCTACTCCTTGAGTCTTCTATTTTCTTCAACGAGCATTGCTACTATGTCTTCATAAGATGTGTCTTTGGCTAATCAAAGAACAGTTAGGATTTGGGAGAATCAAGACTAGAGAGTCATTGAGTGATGAGTGACGACCCAATACTGCCTAAGTGTTCACTAAGGTCATGATCACTTTCATTAATCTTCAAATCAAAGATTTTTTGCTTCAAAAATAATTTTGAATTCACAATTTTACTTCTAAATAAGCTTTCCATTTTTTTCCATACCTCTTTGCATATTCTTTGGGATCAAGATGATCACCGCCTGTCAGTCCGCTAGTGCCGTCTTCATGCTGCGTTGCCTCGTTATCTACTTGCCATTGCTTGGCTATACAACTTCAATGAATAGTCTGCAATCTTTGCAAAATTAATTCATATAGGTAATTGATTTTTGGTTCAATTCATGGGGCTTTTGTGCATAACTTGCTTTATTGCAAAAAATCAGGTGCAAGTAGTAGGGCAGGGCAACAATTGGGTGCAGGATTTAGAGGAAATTTGGGTTTTTTCAAAAATTTATGCTTAATTGCACTATTGCAGTTACAAGACAGAAAAATTTGGGGCTTTCCTAAATTCAGTGTTGATTGCACAATTAAAGCTCATATGTACACAAATTTTTGGGGCGTTTGTGAATTATGTGCAGTTGACATATAAAACCACCCATTGGTGCTCAGAAATTTGGGGTTTTTCAGAATTGCAATTATCTACAGCCTTATGTTTGGGGCAAAACATTTGCATAGTTCCTTGTGGTTGTCTCGCATTGCTCTCCGATGCGCTTGGGATTTTGCTTGGAAATCTCTTGTTAAAGAGATTTCAACAAGTGGTTGGGAATACGACTCATATATTTGGGGTTTTGTCTGAAGAGGACAAATTGGATGGCAATAATTACTCCCTATAGAGTTTCATGGTCCGAAACCTTCTTGTGGCTAAAGGATTATGGGTTTATGTGTCAGGTGAAGATGTATGCCATGTTGACATAGCACCTAACACGCTTGGCCGTGGTTCTCAACAAGTTGCAGAATCTACACCTCTCTGATAGGAGAAGAAGAGATGGGATATGCGCGATGCCCAAGCGATGGCTTTGATTTCTTTGTTAGTAAAGCGATCAATCATACCGCATATCCAGTCTTGCAAGACCTCACGACGAGCTTGGGATGTACTTGAAACCATATATCAAGCAAAGAACAAGGCAAGGGTTGCATATCTCAAGAAAGAACTTGAGAACTTGGACATGAATGATGGTGATAGTATGGATGATCATCTTACAAAGATCCATGATCTTCAGTGGAAGTTGCTCAATATTGATGAGGTCATTTCTGAAAAGGAGCTGGTTTCCACTAGGACACTATCATCTCTGCCAAAAACCTACTTGAACTTTCACACATTGCTCAATCTATCTATGCGAGGAAACCTGGAACCAATCTTGTTTGAAGAGTTGGTTGGCTTGTTACTACAAGAGGAGCAGAATCGGAAGAAAAAATCTTTCGGCATGCGTGGAAGTGATGGGGCTTTTGTTGTCTTAGATAAGGGCAAGGGAAAAGCCAAAAGTAATTTTCAGCCAAAGGCTGATTCAGGACAACCTTCACAAAAGGCTAAAAATGATGCACGCATGTGCAAGAAAAAGGCTAAAAATGATGCAGGCATGTGCAAGAAAAAGGGCAAATGTCACTACTGTAAAAAGGAAGGTCACTACTAAATAAGTGCAGGAAAAGGCTTGCAAAGGAGAAGAAAAAGGAGCATTATTCATTGTGTAATGTCTGAGTGAGTGAGTCAGAGAGTGAGCTTCTGTGGTTCTGTGTGCATTGTCTAATCAAGTGGAGGGCTCGTAAGTTTTGCACCCATTGGGCTTAGGAATTGACAGATTTGCTTCTAATCAGTTGGTGATTGTCTTGCCTATTGGATTGACCACCACTGCGCTTCTCAAGCTTGAGAGCGGTTGAGAAGAGAGAAACATTGAGAAATTATAGAAAAGATCAAAATTCACCATTTACCTTACAAATTGCTTGATTCTTTGTTCACGGTAGAGGCCCCCAACCAATCAATTGGTTAAGTATGTTGATGGATCCACCAATGGGGATTGAAGAAAGAGGGAAGCTCCAATTTCTTCAATTTGGAGAGAATTTTAGAGAATAGTAGAAATTAGCATTATTTCAGCATAACTCTAGTATAGTAAAATTCTTCTATTTTTTTCAAAGGACTCATGTTCTATTCATAGGAGAGCAAAGCTCTAACCAAAGCTAACTGAATTCTAGAATTTTCCAATTTCAGTTTGGTTGAATTTGGACTAGATTTGGATCTAGTTTGGTTCCTTTTTGATTCGGTTTGGTTCCATTTTGATTTGGTTTGATTCAAGAGAGAGGAGAGATAGAAATATCACAATTTTTATGAGTTTAAAACTCATTCAAGCATGTGAAATATGCACCTCCTTTAATGGACTCCCCTTCCTTACATATGTGTCAAAATGGAATCATTATACCCAAAATATCTCATATTTTTAATATCGCTCATAGTTTTTTACTAATAAACCTTGTACATTTTCAACTCTTCATCTTATGTGAGCATTTACTCATTTTTGGATACCCAAAATATCTCATATTTTTAATATTGCTCATAGTTTTTTACTAATAAACCTTGTACATTTTTAACTCTTCATCTTATGTGAGCATTTACGTATTTTTGGATACCCAAAATATCTCATATGTTTGATATTACTCATAGTTTCTTACTAATAAACCTTGTACATAGTCAACTCTTCATCTTATGTGAGCATTTACTCATTTTTGGGTATCTTCTTTTATAAATTGGATTTATCTCCTCCCTACACATGGATTGATGCTATTGGCCCATAGGAACCTTAATTGGACCATAATCCAAAAATTTCTGAAAATCTAGACCCTTAGGCTGAGGTCCTTTATACCCATTTCCAATTAATTCCAATTGTACATTGGAAAATTCTTTTTGAACTTCTGTTTCAGGAAAATTCATCTTATTTATATGAGATATTTTTCTATCCAGAAATATTCAAAATCTGAATATTCTCTCTCTAGAATATTTTCTCTCTCTATGCCAAAACAGGCAGAGACAAGATCTCTTATATTTCAGAAAAGGGGATTGATTACAGGGAAAGATGCTGGACATCTTGAGAGGCTGGGGAGGAATCTTACATTCTCTCCCACTTGAAAAACGTGAGATGTCCTCATCTCGTAAACTGGGGGTAATTTCACAAGATGCACGAATATGAGACTTAGAGAAAAATTTAATTAAGATTAACCACCAAATAAAAAAGTCTCAAAGAGAGTAAGGGTCAAGACAAGAACAAGATTTAAACTTTATTCATTCTTAGAACATATACAGTAAAGATAGAAGAACTCTTTACACTTCCATAAGTCCGTCCATCATATGATCACAAAAGCAGCACTCACAAGCTGCGCGCACGTATAAGGTAACTCATCTATGGGAATAATTCTGTTGGTTATTGCCGCACCTATCTCAGTGGTATGAGGTGATCTAACAAAAAGACCTCTGAGAGGCAAGCCAAAAACGGGGTAAAGGCATATCTTCTGATGAGGAAGAAAACACGCCAGTAAGAAGACTCGCTCAGAAAAACCAAGATGCCTTGATCTCATGACGCAGTAGTATTGGGGACCCAAACCCAAAGCTTCAATAACCATGGCCAAGCGGACATTATTACGAAAGTGCTGCTGACCCCAGGGTGTTACCGTAGTTATGTCTTGATAGGTCCGCCATTTGGTCTTAGCTACAGAAGTCCCTAGGTGAGGAAAAAGTGAGCGCTCATACTGTTCTATAAAATCTTTCTTCACAAACTCGCTTGCGTCTTGAAGGTGAGAAATCATCATAGATAAAACTAATTCCTGTTGCCAAGCCATGAAGGAGATTAAGAAGAAGGGAGATCGATGGAAGTAAGATTACTGTGAGCGACAGGTAAAAGTTACGACTTATATAAAGGAAGGAGCTAGCGTAACTTAGAAGCCAACGGTATCTTGCCATTGAAGTTTTACCGTCTTTCCATGATTTGGGTTTGGCACATATTTCTATGAAATACATTAAGAACTTTGAGATGAGGAGGTAAAAGAAGCTTGTAGGCTAAGTCACCTACTTTCATTGAATTCAGATATAAGGTTTTCAATATCTGGGGGATAACTTCTTATACTCCCCAAGAGATAAAGAACTTCTTTTGGGCCGTACTCGAATGAAAACCAAAACCTTGGTATCCAAAACACCAATTTTCACTTCTGAACTCATTGTTCTGAATCCTTAAAACAGGCGTGACTCTTGAGAAGTATTCTAGGGAAAGGGTCTTCCTTTTTTAAACAGAATCTTTCTTTTATTTTAGAGAGGGAATAATTATAAGATAAAAAAGGGAGATTCTTCCTCCTTTATACCTCGAAGGCTGGGGAATCTTACATTCTACCCCACTTAAAAAAGTGCGAGATGTCCTCATCTCGCAAGGTAGAGGACAACTCTTTTTCTTAAGATCCAATTTTATTCTGGGGTTCCTTATATTCTGGTCAACCCAACAGAATACTGGGATAAATATCCCTTATATAGAACTCATCATTAAATAACAATTCATTCAGATCATATCATTCATATCGTTAACATGATAATGGTCCATTAGATCGAAAAATTTCCTTCTGAACATTCCTCCACGGGAATTTCAATCAAGCAAGTTCTCAATTTGTCATCCCTTAACTTGATCTACCGGTCAAGTGTTAATAGTAGCAATCTGACAGCACAATCCACTAATCTCATAGTGATTTGCTGAATTTATTATCATCATTCCAGTTATGAATATCATCACAGGGACTCGTCCCATTCATCCTCATTGTGGTTTCGCTCAGGTTATTATATTTCAACTAAATTTCAGAAATCATCATTTTTCAATCAGAATCCAAATCAATTCATCAATTCTCAAATAGAATTAAAAATCATATCAACCACATGATTTTTAATTCTGTTTGAAAACTGATGAATTGATTTGGATTCTGATTGAAAAATGATGATCCTTGAAAATTGGTTGAATTGTAATAAGCTGAGCGAAACCACAATGAGGATGAATGGGACGAGTCCCTGTGATGATATTCATAACTAGAGCGATGATAATGATTTCAGCAAATCACTATGAGATTAGTGGATTGTGCTATCAAATTACTACTGTTAATACTTGACACGGTAGATCAAGTTAAGGGATGACAAATTGAGAACTTGCTTAACTGAAATTCTTGTGCAGGAATGTTCAGAAGGAAATTTTTCGGTCTGATGGATCATTATCGTGTTAAAGATATAATATGATATGATCTGAATGAATTGTTATTTAATGATGAGTTCTATATAAGGGATATTTATCCCCGTATTCTGTTGGATTGACCAAAATATAAGGAACCCTAAAATAAATTGGATCTTAAGAAAAAGAGTTGTCCTCTACTTTGCGAGATGAGGACATCTCGCACTTTTTAAGTGGGGTAGAATGTAAGATTCCTTCCCCAGCCTTCGAGGTACATAGGAGTAAGAACCTCCCTTTTTTATCTTATAATTATTCCCTCTCTAAAATAAAAGAAAGATTCGGTTTAAAAAGGAAGACCCTTTTTCGAGAATGCTTCTCAGGAGCCCCACCTATTTTAAGGATTCAGAACAATGAGTTCAGAAGTGAGAACCGGTGTTTTGGATGCCAAGGTTTTGGTCATCAGTTAAAAGACTGCCGACTCCTGCCATGTCAAGGGCACAGGGAAGTCAAGAACCCCAAATTCAGAGACCAATCTAATCAGGGTCCGTCTCGGACAAGATTGCTTAACTCCATTAACTAGGTCCGACCCATTGATTAGGGTCAAGATGTCCAGTCAAATGCTTGACGACATGGAGCAACAGATGCAAGCAATTCATAAAGATATAAAAGCTGCCCAGGATCAACATAAATAGTATACAGATAAGAAGAGGACAGTCAGAGAATTCAAAGAAGCAGATATGGTCTTCATTCGAGTACGGCCCAAAAGAAGTTCTTTATCTCTTGGGGAGTATAAGTAGTTATCCCCCAGATATTGTGGGCCATATCTGAATTCAATGAAAGTAGGTGACTTAGCCTATGAGCTTCTTTTACCTCCTCATCTCAAAGTTCTTAATGTATTTCATGTAAGTAAGCCTTCTATAGAAATATGTGCCAAACCCAAATCATGGAAAGACGGTAAAACTTCAGTGGTGGCAAGATACCCCGTTGGCTTCTAGGTTGCACTAGTTCTTTCTTTTATATAAGTCGTAACTCTTACTTGTCGCTCGCAGTAATCTTACTTCCATCGATCTTCTTTTTTCTTAATCTTCTTTATGGCTTGGCAGCAGGAATTGGTTTTATCCATGATGATTTCTCACCTTCAAGACGCAAGCGAGTCTCTGAAGAAGGATTTTATAGAACTGTATGAGCGCTCACTTTTCCCTCACTTGGGAACTTCTGTAGCTCAGACCAAATGGCGGACCTATCAAGACATAACTAGGGTAACACCGTGGGGTCAGCAGCACTTTCGTAACAATGTCCGCTTGGCTATGGTTATTGAAGCTTTGGGTTTGGGTCCCCGATACTATTGCGTGATGAGATCAAGGCATGTTGGGTTTTCTGAGTGGGTCTTCTTACTAGCGTGTTTTCTTCCTCATCAAAAGATATGCCTTTATCCCGTTTTTGGCTTGCCTCTCTCAGAGGTCCTTTTAATAGGTCACCTCATCCCAATGAGATAGGTACTGCAATAACCGGCCAAATTATTCCCATAGACGAGTTATCTTATACGTGTGCAGCTTTGTGAGTGCAGCTTTTGTGACCATACGATGGACAGGCTTATGGAAGTGTAAAAAGTTCTTCTATCTTTACTGTATATATTCCAAGAGTGAATAAAGTTGAAATCTTTGTTCTTGTCTTGAGTCTTACTCTCTTTGAGACTTTTCTTCTTAATTAAATTTTTTGTCAGTCTCATATTCGTGCATCTTGCGAAATTACCCCCCAGTTTACGAGATGAGGACATCTCGCGTTTTTCAAGTGGGAGAGAATGTAAGATTCCTCCCCAACCTCTCAAGATGTCCAGCATCGTCCCCTGTAATCAATCCCCTCTTTCAGAAATATAAAAGATCTTGTCTCTACCTGTTTTAACATAGAGAGAGAAAATATTCTAGAGAGAGAATATTCAAATTTTGAATATTTTTAGATAGAAAAATTTTTCATAATATTAAAATGAATTCCCCTGAAACAGAAATTCAAAAAGAACTTTCCAATGTGCAATTGGAATTAATTGGAAATGGGTATAAAGGACCTTAGCCTAAGGGTATAAAGGACCTTAGCCTAAGGGTCTAGATTTTCAGAAATTTTTGGATTATGGTCCAATTAAGGTTCCTGTGGGGCCAATAGGATCAATCCATGTGTGGGGAGGAGATAAATCCAATTTGTAAAAGAAGATACCCAAAAATGAGTAAATGCTCACATGAGATGAAGAGTTGACTATGTACAAGGTTTATTAGTAAGAAACTATGAGTAATATCAAAAATATGAGATATTTTGGGTATAATCATTCCATTTTGACACATATGTAAGGAAGGGGAGTCCCTTAAAGGAGGTGCATACTTCACATGCTTGAATGAGTTTTAAACTCAAAAATATTGTGATATTTTTCTCTCTCCTCTCTCTCTTGAACCAAACCAAATCAAAATGGAACCAAACCGAATAAAAAAGGAACCAAACTAGGTCCAAATCTAGTCCAAATTCAACCAAACTGAATCTGGAAAATTCTAGAAATCAGTTAGCTTTGGTTAGAGCTTCCCTCTCCTATAAATAGAACATGAATCCTTTGAAAAAAAGGAGGAGAATTTTACTATACTAGAGTTATGCTGAAATAATGCTAATTTCTACTATTCTCTAAAATTCTCTCCAAATTGAAGAAATTGGAGCTTCCCTCTTTCTTCAATCCCCATTGGTGGCTCCATCAACATACTTAACCAATTGATTGGTTAGGGGCCTCTACCGTGAATAAAAAATCAAGCAATTTGTAAGGTAATTGGTGAATTTTGATCGTTTCTATAATTTCTCAATGTTTCTCTCTTCTCAACCCCTCTCAAGCTTGAGAAGCTTAATTGGAATGGTTTTTGAATGTTATTGAAGTTAATTGATGAATGGTATTGAAGAATTACATAATTTGATGAATGCTATTAAAGTTAATTGATTAATGATAGTAAATAATTACATAAATTTCTATTTATGCTTAATTCTAATGGTTTTTATGTAATTTCTCTCTCTCACTCAAGAAATGGTCATACTCATGACCCATTCTCAATCCAAATGAAGCTTTTCATAAAGCTTTTCCTTAATCCAAGATTAATCTATGCTTGAGGCCAAATTAATGGCTTTTTTCTATACTTTTAGTTTATGTATTTCATGAATATTGATGATTCAATCCATTATTGGGTTAATGATCCAATTAGGGATCATTCTAATCATTTTCTTAATGATAAGCTTTATCCTTCAAAATAAATTGAGATTGATCAGTCATAGTAGCAGAGCTATGGCAAAATTTTTATAAAAATTACACATAAAATAATTTCATTCAAAGCATGAAAAGAGAACTTCCTACCATATTCTAGGAATTATCATCCTAGATTAATTGAAAGAATTTTATTGTAATCATGGAGAAATTGATTTTTATGGTATGCATAGTTGATGATTATTTTATTATAAAAGTGTTACTTTTATCATATTTGGATTTCATGCATAGAGGTATGCATAAAAGTTGATTATTTTATTATAAAAGTGTTACTTTTATCATATTTGGATTTCATGCATAGAGGTATGCATAAAAGATTATTATTTTAATGTAAAAGTGTTACTTTTATCATATTTGAATTTCATGCATAGAGGTATGCATAAAAGATTATTATTTTAATGTAAAAGTGTTACTTTTATCATATTTGGATTTCATGCATAGAGGTATGCATAAAAGTTATTTATTTTATTATAAAAGTGTTACTTTTATCATATTTGGATTTCATGCATAGAGGTATGCATAAAAGTTGATTATTTTATTATAAAAGTATTACTTTTATCATATTTGGATTTCATGCATAGAGGTATGCATAAAAGTTGATTATTTTATTGTAAAAGTGTTACTTTTATCATATTGGATTTCATGCATAGAGGTATGCATAAAAGATATTCTTTTATACTAAAAGTGTGATTTTCATCATAAATGGATTTTATGCATTACTTAGATGCATAAGAGAAATTCTTTTATTCTAAAAGTGTAATTCCTACCAAATTGAATTTATGCATAAGAAGATGCATAAAAGATTGATTTTTAATTCAAAAGTGTAATTCTCATCTAAATTGAATTTATGCATAGGAAGATGCATAAAAGAATGGATTTTTAATTCAAAGGTGTTATTCTCATCCAAATTGAATTTATATATAGGAAGATGCATAAAAGATGGATTTTTAATTCAAAAGTGTCAATTCTTATCTAAATTGAGTTTATGTATAGGAAGATGCATAAAAGATTGAATTTTAATTCAAAAGTGTCATTTTCATTTAAAATAAATTTATGCATAGGAAGATGCATAAAAGATTGATTTTTATTTCGAAAGTGTTAGTCTCCTTAAATGGAATTTATGCATAAATAAATGTATAGAGAAATCTTATATCAAATATAAGAATTCTCTTGTATTCTATAAATAGATATGGAAAGTGATAGGATGTGATAAGAGGCATATGAGATGTGATAGGATGTGATAAGATGTGTATGGGAAGTGATAGGATGTGATAAGAGGTATATGAGATGTGATAGGATGTGATAAGAGGTGTATGAGATGTGATAAGATGTGATAAGATGTATATGAGATGAGTTAGGATGTGATAAGATGAGTTAAGATGTGATAAGATGTGTATGAGATGTGATAGGATGTGATAAGAGGTGTATGAGATGTGATAAGATGTAATAAGATACATATGAGATGAGTTAGTATGTGATAAGAGGAGTTTAGATGTGATAAGATGTGTATGGGATGAGGTAAGAAGTGTATGTGATGGGATAAGATGTATATGGGTTGTGATAGGGCGAGAATGGATGTGATGTAAAAGAATAGATGTGAAGGCGTATGTGGTTATATGAATGGGAATGTGGAAATGGATGTATGAAATTGAATGTGGATGTGGATGTATGGATGTGGATATGGATGTGTATGTATAAATGCGGATATGGGATTGGATGTATGATGTGGATGTACGAACATGGATGTGTATGTAGAATAATGAATGTGAATGTGTATGTGAAATAATGAGTCATTGATATGAGTGAATGGATGAGAATGAGTACACATATGAATGGAATGTGGAATAAGTAATGTGGAATGAGGAGGGATAATGTGGAAAGATGAGAGTTCGATATAGAAACTGTATTTTGTGACCTGTTTGTAAATGACTGTTTTTTGTCAAGAATGCTGGGGAAGCATTTTGACCGTTCATGGAGACCAATCTGATAAAGTTGCACTGCTGACGGAGAGAATGGAGGAAGTCTCGCGTACCAAGGTTGACCGAGCTCTTGACCAGCCTCGGTTCGATTTAAATGGTGAGCTTCCGGTACGGTGGATGAGGGACCAAGGAAGCGGCCTATGAGTGAAGTGCTAGGTCACCTGCGAAAAAGGATCCTAGAGGGTGCTAACCATACAGTGCTCGGGCTCTGGGTTGCTGAAGATACCCACACGTACGTTGTGGAAGATATTGGAACAAGGAGTAAGAGTTGTTTTCTGAAACCGGGCATGGATCTGGTTGATTGACCTTGCTGGTCCTCAATGGATGAGTCCATGGCTCTCTTTTATGGATCTGTTGGTTGATCTTGCTGATCTTCAACGGAGATTCCATTTTGTTATGTGAATATATTGCCGGTTACCATGAGCTAGGAACTATTGAAAAGGCCCCTGAGTAAACAGGTGGTGAGCGTTCTGGTTGCCAATGATGCCATAAGTACACCAATGAATGAATGATTGGAAATAGGGATTCAACTAGAGATTTAGAGGATTGTCATCAGTGATCTAATGGTTTCATTAAAAGATTGTTTTAAAGTTAGTTGATGCTGAGAAAAAGGCAATTTCATATTGGGTGTGTAAGTGGTGTGACTAGTTTTATGTTTGCATGAACTTCCGGCTAGGGGACTTGGGAACACTTTTCCATGGTACTCGGGATAAAACCTAACCAAATTCCTAATTGGATCACATCACTTCAGTGGTTGGGCGGTTGGCTAACCCATGGGACTGGATGGGGTTAGGCTGGACTGATGGATCTGTAAATCAAGACTCAATTTCTGTTATTACGATAGATGAAGTAAATCCCAGATAGTAATTGTTCTATGGATAGGAATCAACGGCTGTGCCTCTTGATGGGGAAAAAAGCATTGATCCCAATGATCCAAGTGCAAGTTTCTTCCTTGATCTGACCGAGTATCTTTATAGGTGTAGTCGGATCAGTTTTATCAGTAATGGTCTTGACTACGTTAGAGTAAAAAAAATATCCTGGAGGAATTGCCCGTGCTTTTCGGATAAGGGAAGTTTTTTTCCGCGTTCGGTTTTGGAAAAACCGACAGATTAGTCTCTTTTTTTCCGGGTTCGGTTTTGGATCCTGTTCCCACCACACACACCGAGCAACGGATTCGGGATACTAGCAGCGGAAGTAGCACTTCTCGCGTGGGACAGGGGTCCCACACTCGGGGCCTCGCCCACGGATATCCAGAGGATCCTATTCCCACCGAGCAACGGATTCGGGGTACTAGCAGCGGAAGTAGCACTTCTCGCGCGGGACAAGGGTCCGACACTCAGGGCCTCGCCCACGGATATCCGGACAAGAGACTAATCCGTCGGTTTTTCAAAAAATCAGACTCGGAAAAACTTCTCTTACCCGGAAAGCACGGGCGATTCCACCAGGATAACTTTTTACTCTAATGTAGTCAAGACCATTACTGATCAAGCTGATCCGATTGTACCTATAAAGATACTCGGTCAGATCAAGGAAGAAACTTGCACTTGGATCATTGGGATCAACGCTTTTTTCCCCATCAAAGAGGCACAGCCGTTGATTCCTATCTATAGAACAATTACTATTCGAGATTTACTTTATCTATTGTAATAACAGAAATTGAGTCTCGATTTACGGATCCATCAGTCTAGCCTAACCCCATCCAGTCCCATGGGTTAGCCAACCGCCCAACCACTGTAGTGATGGGATCCAATTAGGAATTTGGTTAGGTTTTGTCCCGGGTACCAAGGAAAAGAGTTCCCAGGCCCCCTAGCCAGATATTCATGCAAAAATAAAACTAGTCACACCACTTACACACCCAATATGAAATTGCCTTTTTCATAGATTCAATCAGTTTTAAAACAATCCTTTAATGAAACCATAGTATCACTGATCACAATCTTCCAAATTATCCGGTTGATTCTTAATTTCCCATCATTCCTTCATCAGAGTATCTATGACATCATTGGCAACTAGAACGCTCACCACCTGTCCACTCAGGGGCCTTTTCAATAGTTCCTAGCCCATAATACTCGGCAATATAATCACTTTTAAAAATCTAGATGGACTCTCGTTGAAGATCAGCAAGATCAACCAACAGATCCATATAAAGAGCCATGGACTTATCTATTGAAGACCAGCAAGGTCAATCAACCAGATCCATGCCCGGTTTCACAAAACAACTCTTACTCCTTGTTCCAATATCTTCCTCGACGCACGCGTGGGTATCCTAGGCGACCCCCAGAGCCCGAGCACCGTATGGTCAGCACCCTCTAGGATCCTTCGCAGGTGATCTAGCGCTTTACTCATAGGCCGCTTCCTTGGTCCCTCATCCACCGTACCGGAAGCTCACCATTTTAACCGAACCGAGGCTGGTCAAGTCCTCGGTCGACCTTGCTACGCGAGATGTCCTCCATTGACTCTCCGTCTCAGCAGTTGTAACTTTATCAGTTAGGTCTCCATGACCTTAATCACAAGATGGTCAAATGCTTTCCCAGCATTCTTGACATAAAACAGTCATTTACAAACAGTTTACAATACAGTTTCTATATTAACTCTCATTTTTCCACATTATCCCTCATCAATCCACATTACTTATTCCATATTCCATTTATATGTATACTCATCCCATCACATCATTTTCCATCTCATCACTTCAGATTCCTTCACATCACATATCATATATACACATCCATACATATATCCACATCCACATCCACATTCACCTTCACATCCATACATCTACATCTACATGTATACATCCACATCTCCATGCATACATCCACATCCACATTCACATTCACATCCATATATCTATATCTACATGCATACATCCACATCTCTATGCATACATCCACATCCACATTCACATTCACCTCCATACATCTACATCTACATCTACATGCATACATCCACCTCCACATTCACATCCACATCTATACATCTACATCTATATGCATACATCCACCTCCACATTCACATCCACATCTATACATCTACATCTACATGCATACATCTACATCTCCATGCATACATCCACATCCACATTCACATTCACATCCATACATCTACATCTCCATGCATACATCCACATCCACATTCACATTCACATCCATACATCTACATCTACATGCATACATCCACCTCCACATTCACATCCACATCTATACATCTACATCTACATGCATACATCCACATCTCCATGCACATTCATACATCCACATCTACATACATACACATCCACATTCACATCCATACATCCACATCCACTCATCCCATACTCAATCTTATCACATCTCATATAACTCTTAACTCATCCTATCACATCTCAATATCTATTTATAGAATACAAGAGAATTCTTATATTTGATATAAGATTTCTTTACGCATGCATAAATTCTATTTTTAGGAGAATAACACTTTCGAAATAAAATCAATCTTTTATGCATCTTCCTATGCATAAATCCAATTTAGTAGGAATTACACTTTTAGAATAAAAGAATTTCTCTTATGCATCTTATTTATGCAAAAATTCCATTTATGATGAAAATCACACTCTTAATATAAAAATTATATCCTTTAAGCATATATTTATGCATACAATTCTTTTATGATAAAAATCATTCTTTTAATATAAAATTTTTATCCTTTATGCATATGTTTATGCATACAATTCACTTATAATGAAAAATCATTCTTTTAATAAAAGAATTTCTCTTATGCATCTTAATTATGCATAACATAAAAATCAAATTCTCCACGATTACAATAAAATTCTTTTAATTAATCTAGGATGATAATTCCTAGAATGTGGTAGGAAGTCCTCTTTTTATGCTTTGAATGAAATTATTTTATGCGTAATTTTTATAAAAATTTTGCCATAGCTCCGCTGCTATGACTGATAAATCTCAATTTTTCTAAGGGATCAAGCTTATCATTAAGGAAATAATTAGAAGGATCCCTAATTGGATCATTAATCCATAATGGATTGAATCATCAATATTCATGAAATACATAAACTAAAAGCATAGAAAAAAGCCATTAATTTGGCCTCAAGCATAGATTAATCTTAGATTAAGGAAAAGCTTTATGAAAAGCTTCATTTGGATTGAGAATGGGTCATGAGTATGACCATTTCTTGAGTGAGAGAGAGAAATTACATAAAAATCATTTGAATTAAACATAAATGGAAATTTATGTAACTCTTAACTATCATTAATCAATTAACTACAATAGCATTCATCAAATTATGTAACTCTTCACTACCATTCATCAATTAACTTCAATAGCATTCAAAAACCATTCCAATTAAGCTTCTCAAGCTTGAGAGGGGTTGACAAGAGAGAAACATTGACAGATTATAGAAAAGCTCAAAATTCACCACTTACCTTACAAATTGCTTGATTCTTTGTTCACGGTAGAGGCCCCCAACCAATCAATTGGTTTAGTATGTTGATAGAGCCACCAATGGAGATTGAAGAAAGAGGGAAGCTCCAATTCTTACAAATTGGAGAGAATTTTAGAGAATAGTAAATATTAGCATTATTTCAGCATAGTTCTAGAATAGTAAAGTTCTCCTCCTTTTTTTCAAAGGATTCATGTTCTATTTATAAGAGAGGGAGGCTCTAACCAAAGCTAACTGATTTCTAGAATTTTCTAATTTCAGTTTGGTTGAATTTAGACTAGATTTGGACCTAGTTTGGCTCCTTTTTTATTCGGTTTGGTTCCTTTTTGATTTGGTTTGGTTCAAGAGAGAGGAGAGATAAAAATATCACATTATTTTTGAGTTTAAAACTCATTGAAGCATGTGAAATATGCACCTCCTTTAATGGACTCCCCTTCCTTACATATGTGTCAAAATGGAATCATTATCACCAAAATATCTCATATTTTTAATATTGCTCATAGTTTTTTACTAATAAACCTTGTACATTTTCAACTCTTCATCTTATGTGAGCATTGAAAAGATGCAGGGGGGAAGAGAGCTTGAGCTCTTGCAAGCACACACACACACTCACAAAACCCTAATAGAGAACACACAAGGTGAGAGGCTGAAAATCTTCTTCTTCTCTACTCAACACTCAACACACCATATACAAGATAAGAGTACACAATAATATGGAAGGTACTCAACCAATACATACACGGGTTCTCTATAGTGTGAACCCGACTAAATGAGCTGGCGCTATAACTATGCCAGTCTCTAGAATGGCTGTCACACAGCCTGTCATCCCACTGGCCGCATATCACCCAAGATCTCACCAACCATGCGAGTGGTGTAAGAGTGGGGCCTATCCCCCAGGCGGGTCATCAGTGTCCACCGCCTCACTAGATGAGCTCGATATCTCAACACTCCCCCTCGAGCTCAACTCCATCTCATGTACACCAAGCGAAGCCCTGAATCTGCGGAGCTTCTTTGTACCCAATGCTTTGGTGAAGATGTCAGCTACCTGATCCTCTGTGCTGACATAAACAAGGTCAAGATCTCCTGCCAAGACCTTCTCTCTGACGAAGTGGTAGTGGACCTCTATGTGCTTCGTACGAGCATGAAAGACTGGGTTCCTGGCCAACTGTATACTGCTAATGTTGTCACAGAAAATGACAACTTGTCTATCCACTGATAGACCCAAATCTGCAAGTAGCTTTCTCAACCAAGCTACCTCACATGCTGCCATAGCAGCTCCTCTGTACTCGGCCTCTGTACTACTCGATAGAGCAACCGTAGGCTGCTTCTTGCTGCTCCAAGTCACAGCAGCACTCCCCAAAGAAAACATGAATCCACTGGTAGATCTTCTATCTGAGATACTACCAGTCCAATCAGCATCTATGTACCCATGTACACATATCTCTGTCCCAGTCTCATAGAATAGTCCACAATGCAAAGTAGACTTCACATACCTCAGTATGCGTCTCACTGCATCCAAATGCGATTTTCGTGGAACTTGCATAAACTGACTCACCAACCCAACAGCATAGCTCAAATTTGGTCTGGTGATCATCATGTATATCAAACTTTCTACTATGCTTCTGTACATAGTAGGATCCTCCAAGATCTCTCCTGAATCTGCACTCAACTTGCCATTCTGATCCAATGGCATGGAAATAGGCTTACAGCCTGTCATACCATACTTGGACAACATGTCCAAGCCATACTGTCTCTGCAGTAATCCAATACCATGTGGTGACCTAATCACCTCAATGCCCAAGAAATATCTGAGCTCCCCCAGATCCTTCATCTCGAACTTCTATCTAAGCAAGATCTTTACATCAAAGATCTCTGCATCGTGGTCCCCCGTAATGATCAAGTCATCTACATAGATGACAACAAGCACAACTCCTCTATCACCATGTCTCACATACAACGAGAAATCTGCATTGGCTACATGAAAGCCAATAGTGACAAGATATTCAGAAATCTTGTCAGACCATGCTCTTGGTGCTTGTTTTAAGCCATACAAGGCTTTCTTCAACCTGCAAACATGCTCGGGGTGACCCACATCCTCATATCCAGGTGGCTGCAACATATACACCTCTTCTTGCAAATCCCCATGCAAGAATGCATTCTTTACATCCATCTGATGTAAAGATCATTGCTTTGACGCAGCCACTGCTATCACAACTCTCACCGTTGCCATCTTGGCAACTGGGCTGAAAGTTTCCTCATAATCAATCCCATATGTTTGCGCATATCCTTTGGCTACCAATCTAGCCTTGCACCTGTTTATGCTTCCATCACTGTTATGTTTAACTTTGTACACCCACTTGCATCCAATGGCTTTCTTGCCTTCAGGCAATTGCACTAAATCCCAAGTCTCATTTCCATATAGTGCATCCATCTCCTCATCAATAGCTTTCTCCCAACACACATTTCCAACAGCCTCATCAATGCATGTGGGCTCAACAACCTGCACAACCTTTGCCATATATGCATAGTGATGTGCCACATAACCATCATAAGTAAACCTCTGCACAGGGTTCTTCACTCTACCAGATCTTCGCAGCTTTTTATTCATGGCTTCCATAGCCTTCTTTACACCAGGTGTTCTCATAGCTGGGATCCCAAGCTCCTCATCAAGGCTCATATTTGAGCCACTAGACTCTCCATCAACATGAGAATGCCCTGTAGAAATGTCAGGCATACCAAGGGGCTCAACCACTTTCTCTTTTCCTTTACGTGATGTACTAATCACATTTGCAGGGCTGGTATTATGACGCAGCCTGCCACTCCATGGTCTATCATCAATAGACCCACTAGACGAGGACTCTCCTGGTCCACTCAAAGACTGTGATTGCTGACCTGCATTCTGTGCAACCACACTTCCACTCACATTAGCCCCAACAGCTTCTTTTTCAGCAGCATACCAGCTGCTCATCTCATCAAAGACAACATCCCTGCTTACCCTCAATTCACGTGTAGCAGGGTTATAACACCTGTATTCCTTTTGCTCAAGGGAGTATCCAATAAACACACATTTTTCAGCTTTTGGATCCAGCTTAGTTCTCAGCTCATCTGGCACATGCACATATGCAATGCATCCAAAGACTTTCAGATGAGACAAATCTGGTTTTCTGCCAGTAAACCTCTCCTCTGGAGTTACATCATGTATGGCTGCAGTTGGAGTCCTGTTCATGATGTATACTGCTGTAGAAACAGCCTCAGCCCAATAGCAATGCATCATATTCTTCTCTTCCATCAATGCTCGTGCAATCTCAGCAATGTGCCTGTTTTTTCGCTCAGCAACTCCATTTTGCTGCGGAGTGTATCTGCATGTAAATTGTCTCCGAATACCATTCTTCTTCAAAAATTCAGAGAACTCATTGGAGAAGTACTCTCCCCTCCATCTGACCTTAGGCACTTTACATATTTCCCTGTTTGCTTTTCAACTAAAACTCTGAAATTCTGAAAGTGAGTGAACACCTCACTCTTCTCTTTCATGAAATATACCCACACTTTCCTTGTGTGGTCATCAATGAAAGTCACATAATACCTGCAGCCTCCCATAGATATGGTCTTCGTAGGACCCCATACATCTGAATGCACAACATCTAGTGCATTTCTACTCACATATTTGTTACGTGGAAACACATGCTTTGTTTGCTTCCCAAATTGGCATGCTTCACATATTTTCTGCATACCTTCCACTTTAAATTTTGGCAACCCTGTCACAATTCCTTTTGTCTGCATAGACTTCAATCTCTGTACATTTACATGTCCAATCCTTTTATGCCAAATGTCTGTGTCTGCAACAATTCCTGAACTATTTGCAAACATCGCAGCACTCATTTCAGGCATGTCTACATTCAACGTAAACATTCTGCCCACTCTGTTGCCTTTTGCAACCAACCTGCACTTGTCTTTAAAATCTTCAACATAACATCCATCATGGTTAAACCGAACTTGCAAACCCTGCTCAATCATCTGGCCAACTGAAACCAGATTCTTTGTTATGTTCGGTACATGAAGTACATCTGCAAGGTACTTCACTTTGCCATCCTGCATAGATAATGGCACATCTCCAATGTGGGCAATTGGATGAGCAGTGTCATCCCCTGTTTCCACAAAACCTGGTCTTTCCGGGTTTTTCATCTCCTTGAACCACTCCCCATGACTCGTCATGTGGTTCGAAGTGCCTGAATCCACATACCATACATTATCTTTTTATGCTGCATCAACATTTTCAGACATGGCATTCACGACATGCTGCATAACAAACAACCTTTCATTATCCTCATTATTTCTGCTTGAGGATGCATAGTTGTTTTGCTGCACTTTCCCATTTTGCATGTCAGCCTGCTTCTTATAACATTCTACCTGCACATGTCCAGGCTTACCACAATAATAGCATTCACGTGCATCATTATATTGTCTTTGCCAATTTCCACGGCCTCTTTGACTCCCCCTGCCTCTGAATTTGCCTCTTCCACCTGCGTGTTGTTGTTGTTGTTGATTCTGGGACTATTGTTGTTGCTGTTGCTGCTGGCCATAATTTTGATTACCTGTTCGGCCACCTCCTTGACCGCATCCACGGCCTCCTCTACCTCGTCCTCTTCCTGAACTCGTGTAGAAGGCCTGTTGCTCTGAACTGTTTTTGCTTTGTGAAGACTGTTGGTCTTCACCCAAGCTCTTCTCTAACACCAAATCTGTAAAGTTGGGAATGTTTTCCCGAGTCTGAATAGACGTCTTGAACGCCTTGTATTGTGGCCCGAGACCACGTAGACAGACTCCCACCTTGTCATCATCATCTACTGATACACCAATAGATGCAAGGGATTCCACAATACCCTTTATCTTCAGCGCATAGTCATTCACAGACATGCTCTTTTTCTCCACAGTATGAAGTTCATTCTTCAACTGTATCTTTCGTGCCTTGGTATTTGTTTCATAGAGCTTTACCAAGGTGTCCCACGCCTCCTTGGGGGACTTAGCATCCTGAATATGCCCAATCATGGTGTCCTGTATACTAATGGAGAGCCAATACATAACCTTCCTGGCTCCTTGGTTCCAGTCTTTAAACTCTTTCACATCTGCAGAGCAGTCGGATTTATATCTGGTATCTCCGGTGCCTCTTCATGCTCACCTTCTATGTAGTCCCAATAGCCTTTTCCCATCAGGAAATTCGTCAACCTGAACCTCCAAGCATGGAAGTTATTCTTATCAAGATTCTCAGCCACAATCTGAGTTATCCCATCATTTGACATCTTGCCAAACACACAACTTTACCAGAAACTGCACTCTGGTTTTTCTGCACAAATGCTGTATTTTCTGCACAGCGGTACTGTAGTACTCTCAAATGTCACAACCAGTGACTTCAATGCACATACATACACCCAATGGCAACTGTAGACCTCTTTGCAGCACCCCCAGTGTCTGCACAGTCAATCTGTCTTCCTGCAGTTCTTAAAACAGAGTTCTGCAGAGAATCGATGACTTACCCGCAAAGCTCGAAATCGCATGCTTTCTGAAAAACGGAGGTCCAGAAGCGCCCAAAACGCATTTTCGGCCCGAAAATTTCAGTCCGATAGTCCGATAGGACTGTATAGTTGCCCTATAGCTTTACTCCCGCGAAGAAAGCTCCTCAGTCAGAGATCGTTTGCCGGTGCCTCCCGTAGAGCTCCCGACAAGGGTGTAGTCACCAACACAAATAGGGAAGAGTAGTTGAAGCTCTTACCCTCGTACCGCTTCCTGTGGTTCTCTTGCTTGCAGCTCAGCCCTTAGCACGAACCAGGCTCTGATACCATGAAAAGATGCAGGGGGGAAGAGAGCTTGAGCTCTTGTAAGCACACACACACACACACTCACAAAACCCTAATAGAGAACACACAAGGTGAGAGGCTGAAAATCTTCTTCTTCTCTACTCAACACTCAACACACCATATACAAGATAAGAGTACACAATAATATGGAAGGTACTCAACCAATACATACACGGGTTCTCTATAGTGTGAACCCGACTAAATGAGCTGGCGCTATAACTATGCCAGTCTCTAGAATGGCTGTCATACAGCCTGTCATCCCACTGGCCGCATATCACCCAAGATCTCACCAACCATGCCAGTGGTGTAAGAGTGGGGCCTATCCCCCAGGCGGGTCATCAGTGTCCACCGCCTCACTAGATGAGCTCGATATCTCAACAAGAATTTACTCATTTTTGGATATCCAAAATATCTCATATTTTTAAAATTGCTCATAGTTTTTTACTAATAAACCTTGTACATTTTCAACTCTTCATCTTATGTGAGCATTTACTCATTTTTGGATACCCAAAATATCTCATATTTTTTATATTACTTTCTTACTAATAAACCTTGTACATAGTCAACTCTTCATCTTATGTGAGCATTTATTCATTTTTGGGTATCTTTTTTTACAAAATTGGATTTATCTCCTCCTTACACATGGATTGATGCTATTGGCCCATAGGAACCTTGATTGGACCATAATCCAAAAATTTCTGAAAATCTAGACCCTTAGGCTAAGGTCCTTTATACCCATTTCCAATTAATTCCAATTGCACATTGGAAAGTTCTTTTTGAATTTTTGTTTCAGGGGAACTTATTTTAATAAGATGAGATAATTTTCTATTCAAAAATATTAAAAATCTGAATATTCTCTCTCTAGAATATTTTCTCTCTCTATGTCAAAACAGGTAGAGACGAGATCTCTTATAATTCTGAAGAGGGAATTGATTACAGGGAAAGATGCTGGATATCTTGAGAGGTTGGGGAGGAATCGTACATTCTCTCCCACTTGAAAAACGCGAGATGTCCCCATCTCGCAAACTGGGGGTAATTTCACAAGATGCACGAATATGAGACCTAGAGAAAAATTTAATTAAGATTAACCACCAAATAAAAAAGTCTCAAAGAGAGTAAGGGTCAAGACAAGAACAAGATTTAAACTTTATTTATTCTTGGAACATATACAGTAAAGATAGAAGAACTCTTTACACTTCCATAAGCCCGTCCATCATATGATCACAAAAGCAGCACTCACAAGCTGCGCACGTATAAGGTAACTCATCTATGGAAATTACGAATTTTAGTTTGAATATCAAATTGTATGACTTATATCACACAATTACAACCTTTTTGTGCTTCTTGATAAATTTTTGGCAATTTTGGCTTCTCAGTTGATCTTTATTAGCCAATTCGCTCTGATACCAACTGTGAGATCCCTGTTCCCACCGAGCAACAGATTCGGGGTACTAGCAGCGGAAGTAGCACTTCTCGCGCGGGACAAGGGTCCCACATTCGGGGCCTCGTCCCACGGATATCCGGACAAGAGACTAATTCGTCGATTTTTCCAAAAATCAGACTCGAAAAAACTTCTCTTACTCGGAAAGCACGAGCGATTCCACCAGGATAACTTTTTACTCTAACGTAGTCAAGACCATTACTGATCAAGCTGATCCGATTGTACCTATAAAGATACTCGGTCAGATCAAGGAAGAAACTTGCACTTGGATCATTGGGATCAACGCTTTTTTCCCCATCAAAGAGGCACAGCCGTTGATTCCTATCCATAGAACAATTACTATCCGGGATTTACTTTATCTATCGTAATAACAGAAATTGAGTCTCGATTTACGGATCCATCAGTCCAGCCTAACCCCATCCAGTCCCATGGGTTAGCCAACCGCCCAACCAACCACTGTAGTGATGGGATCCAATTAGGAATTTGGTTAGGTTCTGTCCCGGGTACCAAGGAAAAGAGTTTCCTGGCCCCCTAGCCGGATATTCATGCAAAAATAAAACTAGTCACACCACTTACACACCCAATATGAAATTGCCTTTTTCACAGATTCAATCAGTTTTAAAACAATCCTTTAATGAAACCATAGTATCACTGATCACAATCTTCCAAATTATCCGGTTGATTCTTAATTTCCCATCATTCCTTCATCAGAGTATCTATGGCATCATTGAAACAACTAGAACGCTCACCACCTGTCCACTCAGGGGCCTTTTCAATAGTTCCTAGCCCATAATACTCGGCAATATAATCACTTATAAAAATCCAGATGGACTCTCGTTGAAGATTAGCAAGATCAACCAACAGATCCATATAAATAGCCATGGACTCATCCATTGAAGTCCAGCAAGGTCAATCAACCAGATCCATGCCCGGTTTCACAAAACAACTCTTACTCCTTGTTCCAATATCTTCCTCGACGCACGCGTGGGTATCCTAGGCGACCCAGAGCCCGAGCACTGTATGGTCAGCACCCTCCAGGATCCTTCGCAGGTGACCTAGCGTTTCACTCATAGGCCGCTTCCTTGGTCCCTCATCCACCGTACCGGAAGCTCACCATTTTAATCGAACCGAGGCTGGTCAAGACCTCGGCCGACCTTGCTATGCGAGACGTCCACCATTGACTCTCCGTCAGCAGTTGCAACTTTATCAGTTAGGTCTCCACGACCTTAATCACAAGATGGTCAAAATGCATCCCCAGCATTCTTGACATAAAACAGCCATTTACAAATAGTATTTACAAACAGTTTACAAATATAGTTTCTATATAAACTCTCATTTTTCCACATTATCCTTCATCAATCTACATTACTTATTCCACATTCCATTTATATGTGTACTCATCCCATCACATCATTTTCCATCTCATCACTTCAGATTCCTTCACATATCATATATTCACATCCATACATATATCCACATCCACATCGACATTCACATTCACATCCATACATCCACATCTACATCCATGCATCTATTTTCACATCCACATCTACATGCACATTCACATCCATACATCAACATCTATATGCGTACATTCACATCTACATGCATACATCCACATCCACATTCATACATCTACATCTACATGCATACATCCACATCTCCATGTATACATCCACATCCACATTCACATTCACATCCATACATCTACATCTACATCCATACATCCACATCTACATCTACATCTACATGCATACATCCACATTCACATTCACATTCATACATCTACATCTACATGCATACATCCACCTCCACATTCACATCCACATCTATACATCTACATCTACATGCATACATCCACCTCCACATTCACATCCACATCTATACATCTACATCTACATGCATACATCCACATCTCCATGCATACATCCACATTCACATTCACATTCATACATCTACATCTACATGCATACATCCACATCTACATCCACATCCTCATTCACATCCATACATCTACATTCACATTCACATCTACATGCATACATCCACCTCCACATTCACATCCATAATCTCACCCTATCACAACCCATATACATCTTATCCCATCACATACATTTCTTACCTCATCCCATATACATCCTATCACTTCTTAACTCATCTGATCACATCTTAACTCATGTCATATGCATCTTATCACATCTTGTCACTTCCCATTTCTTTTATGCATACCTCTATGCATGAAATTCAATTATGCTAAAAGTAATACTTTTATAATAAAATATTCATCTCTTATGCATACCTCTATGCATGAAATTCAAATATGCTAAAAGTAACTCTTTTATAATAAAATATTCATCTCTTATGCATACCTCTATGCATGAAATTTATGTATGCTAAAAGTAACTCTTTTATAATAAAATATTCATCTCTTATGCATACCTCTATGCATGAAATTCAATTATGCTAAAAGTAACTCTTTTATAATAAAATATTCATCTCTTATGCATACCTCTATGCATGAAATTCAATTATGATAAAAGTCACACTTTTATAATAAAATAATCATCTTTTATGCATACCTCTATGCATGAAATTCAAATATGATAAAAGTAACACTTTTATAATAAAATAATCATCTTTTATGCATACCTCTATGCATGAAATTCAAATATGATAAAAGTAACACTTTTATAATAAAATAATCATCTTTTATGCATACCTCTATGCATGAATTTCAAAATGATAAAAGTAACACTTTTATATTAAAATAATAATCTTTTATGCATACCTCTATGCATGAAATCTAATTATGATAAAAGTAACACTTTTATGTTAAAATAATGATCTTTTATGCATACCTCTATGCATGAAAATCAATTATGCATAATATAAAAATCAATTTCTCTAGGCTTACAATGAATATCATTCAATTAATCTAGGATGATAATTCCTAGAATATGGTAGGAAGTCCTCTTTTCATGATTTGAATGAAATTATTTTATGCGTAATTTTTATAAAAATTTTACCATAGCTCCGCTGCTATGACTGATAAATCTCAAATTTTCTAAGGGATAAAGCTTATCATTAAGGAAATAATTAGAATGATCCCTAATTGGATCATTAATCCATAATGGATTGAATCATCAATATTCATGAAATACATAAACTAAAAGCATAGAAAAAAGCCATTAATCAAGTATAGATTAATCTTGGATTAAGGAAAAACTTTATGAAAAGCTTCATTTGGATTGAGAATGGGTCATGGGTATGACCATTTCTTGAGTGAGAGAGAGAAATTATATAAAAATCATTTGAATTAAACATAAATGGAAATTTATGTAACTCTTAACTATCATTAATCAATTAACTACAATAGCATTCATCAAATTATGTAACTCTTCACTACCATTCATCAATTAACTTCAATAGCATTCAAAAACCATTCCAATTAAGCTTCTCAAGCTTGAGAGGGGTTGAGAAGAGAGAAACATTGACAGATTATAGAAAAGCTCAAAATTCACCACTTACCTTACAAATTGCTTGATTCTTTGTTCACGGTAGAGGCCCCCAACCAATCAATTGGTTTAGTATGTTGATAGAGCCACCAATGGAGATTGAAGAAAGAGGGAAGCTCCAATTTCTTACAAATTGGAGAGAATTTTAGAGAATAGTAAATATTAGCATTATTTCAGCATAGTTCTAGAATAGTCACACTTTTATATTAAAATAATAATCTTTTATGCATACCTCTATGCATGAAATCTAATTATGATAAAAGTAACGCTTTTATGTTAAAATAATAATCTTTTATGCATACCTCTATGCATGAAAATCAATTATGCATAATATAAAAATCAATTTCTCTAGGCTTACAATGAATATCTTTCAATTAATCTAGGATGATAATTCCTAGAATATGGTAGGAAGTCCTCTTTTCATGATTTGAATGAAATTATTTTATGCATAATTTTTATAAAAATTTTGCCATAGCTCCGCTGTTATGACTGATAAATCTCAAATTTTCTAAAAGATAAAGCTTATCATTAAGGAAATAATTAGAATGATCACTAATTGGATCATTAATCCATAATGGATCGAATCATCAATATTCATGAAATACATAAACTAAAAGCATAGAAAAAAGCCATTAATTTGGCAAAAAGCATAGATTAATCTTGGATTAAGGAAAAGCTTTATGAAAAGCTTCATTTGGGTTGAGAATGGGTCATGAGTATGACCATTTCTTGAGTGAGAGAGAGAAATTACATGAAAACCATTTGAATTAAGCATAAATGGAAATTTATGTAATTCTTAACGATCATTAATCAATTAACTTCAATAGCATTCATCAAATTATGTAACTCTTCACTACCATTCATCAATTTACTTCAATAGCATTCAAAAACCATTCCAATTAAGCTTCTCAAGCTTGAGAGGGGTTGAGAAGAGAGAAACATTGAGAAATTATAGAAAAGATCAAAATTCACCACTTACCTTACAAATTGCTTGATTCTTTGTTCACGGTAGAGGCCCCCAACCAATCAATTGGTTTAGTATGTTTGAAGGAGCCACCAATGGAGATTGAAGAAAGAGGCAAGCTCCAATTTCTTACAAATTGGAGAGAATTTTAGAGAATAGTAAATATTAGCATTATTTCAGCATAGTTCTAGAATAGTAAAATTCTCCTCCTTTTTTTCAAAGGATTCATGTTCTATTTATAGGAGAGGGAGGCTCTAACCAAAGCTAACTGATTTCTAGAATTTTCCAATTTCAGTTTGGTTGAATTTGGACTAGATTTGAACCTAGTTTGGTTCCTTTTTGATTCGGTTTGGTTCCCTTTTTATTTGGTTTGGTTCAAGAGAGAGGAGAGATAAAAATATCACATTATTTTTTAGTTTAAAACTCATTCAAGCATGTGAAATATGCACCTCCTTTAATGGACTCCCCTTCCTTACATATGTGTCAAAATGGAATGATTATACCCAAAATATCTCATATTTTTAATATTACTCATAGTTTTGTTACTAATAAACCTTGTACATTTTCAACTCTTCATCTTATGTGAGCATTTACTCATTTTTGGATACTCAATTTATGTCATTTTTTGATATTACTCATAGTTTTTTACTAATAAACCTTGTACATATTCAACTCTTCATCTTATGTGAGGATTTACTCATTTTTTGATACTCAATTTATCTCATTTTTTTGATATTACTCATAGTTTTTTACTAATAAACCTTGTACATATTCAACTCTTCATCTTATGTGAGCATTTACTCATTTTTGGGTATCTTCTTTTACAAATAGGATTTATCTCCTCCCTACACATGGATTGATGCTATTGGCCCATAGGAACCTTAATTGGACCATAATCCAAAAATTTCTGAAAATCTAGACCCTTAGGCTAAGGTCCTTCATATCCATTTTCAATTAATTCTAATTGCATATTGGAAAGTTCTTTTTGAATTTCTGTTTCAGGGAAACTTATTTTAATAAGATGAGTTATTTTTCTATCCAAAAATATTCATAATCTGAATATTCTCTCTCTAGAATATTTTCTCTCTCTATGTCAAAACAGGCAGAGACAAGATCTCTTATATTTCAGAAAAGGGAATTGATTACAGGGGAATATGTTGGACATTTTGAGAGGCTGGGGAGGAATCTTACACTTATGGCTTCCCCTGAATGCAAACAGGTAACATGTGCAAACAATTCTTTTCATCCAATTCAGGGAGTTGTGGTGAGGTGATCCTCACAATAGCCGATGGTGCAGACTTATGTCTTCCAGATGTATTGAATGTGCCAGGGATTAAGAAGAACCTACTATCCATCTCCTCTTTTGTAAGAGAGGATATGCAGTGAACTTTGAGGATGACAGATGCACAATGAAAGACTGTGAAGGTGGCTATGCATTGGTCACTTTCAGCACATTGTACCATGGGCTATATTAGCTTGACAAGTTTGATAAGAGAGAGCATAATGCTCATGTGGTTACCATTCTTACACCTCCCATGCACAATGTAGAATTGTGGCATGCCAGGTTTGGGCATGTAAATTATGGTAGTTTGCATAAAATGGTACACGATATGCCTCATGTAGAACTGCCACCAAAACATGTATGTGAAGGGTGCATATTGGGCACATAATTGCATTCCCAAAAGATGGATCAACAAGGGTTGTCTGAAAATTAGAGCTTGTGCATAGTGATGTGTGTGGTCCTATGCAGACACCATCTATTGGAAAGCATCTATACTTTGTAACCTTTATCGATGACTACTCCAAATTTGCTTGGTGTATCCTTTGAAAGCAAAATCTGATGTATTTGCATGTTTTTAGCATATTGTGGCACAAGCTGAAAATCAAATAGGTTGTAAAGTGCAAACCCTCCGTAGATCGAGGGGGAGAATACATGTCCATTACTTTCAAAGCTTTTATGGTAGAAAAAGGCATAAAGCATTAATGCACGATGCCATATTCTCCTTAACAAAATGGTGTTGCTGAGAGAAAGAACAGGTATTTGGTGGAAATGGCTAGATGCATGGTTAAAGGCAAAGGCTTGCCTCACAAATTTTGAATGGAGGCAATAATGTGTGCTACACATTTGTTGAATAGATGCCCTACTAAATCATTGAAAACCATAACGCCATATGAGGCTTGGCACAAAAGGAAACCTAAAGTTGATCACCTTAGAGTTTTTGGATGTATAGCTTATGCACATGTACCTCAACAATAGAGAGGTAAGCTTGATGAGACAAAGCAGCTACGTGCATATTTGTGGGTTACAACAGTGGCAGTAAAGGCTATAGTCTCTTTAATCCTTCCACATAAAGGATTTTGGATAGCTCTACAAGCAAGGAGAGTCCTACGACGTTATGTTTGCTAAAAATTCAGACCAGCCCCCATTGGGTTGAATTTTTTGGATAGCCACCTTTGGGCCCACTTAACATGTTTGAAGGACTTCTCTCATTGGGAATTGATGGCTCAACAAATCAGCCATCAACTTTCCCTAATGGACAATAGTTGGGTGCTCAAAATCAGCCTATGAATGAGCTCATTACACCTCAAAATGTGGAGGAAACAGTGGAGCAAGAGTGGACAACAACATGGAAGAGGCTAGAGTTGTGCCTCATTGGTGGCTGCTCCATACTTTACAGGAGAGAAAACTTTTAGCTCCACTTGGTAGCAGGACACGGGTTGGTTCACGTAATGCAAGAGAATAGCCACAGATGTTGCTTGCCTGAGTACACTTTGTGATGCAGATGAGCCATATTTAAAGAGGCTCTTGAGGATGAGCATTGGATGGTGCTGGATCATGGTCTGTACGGCCTGCATCTGATCTGTCTGGCCATGAAGCTCGGCTGACAGAGTCCTGTGTGACGCCTATAGGACCTGCATGTCGGTGCAGAGGGTCCCTGTAAGGGCTCTAATGTGGAGGTCCCTGTGTGTCACGTCCTCTGTTAGTACCCTAATCTGCATGTCTCTCTGTGATGAGGACTCTAGCCTAGAAGAGGCTAACTAAGCCCCAAGAGAGGCTATAATCATCTCCTGAACCTGGAATCAGTCCAAGAGGGCTCTGAGCTGCAAGTCAAATCTCGTGAAGTCTGTCGTCTGTAGATAGGTGGGGGAGTGAGTAGAACTATGAGGTGGGGTCCGTGTGATGAGGATGAGCCTGTGAGGATATGAGGATATGGGTTGGCTGTGAGGGGTAGAGGGTCGCGGTCGACTAAGAGAGGAATAAAGGGGGGGAGACGGTCTGTGAGGGAGTGAAGGAATGGGTGGGGAGGAGAGAGGCATGTGTAGAGTAAGGAGTCGGGTATGGAAAAGAATTTTCATTGGCTTTGAACATTATTTCTTTGAGAATAACTCAAACTACTTAGAGAATTAAGAGGAAAATATAAAAGACTATAACACCTTTAACACATAATGCATAATATTGGGCTAGGTAACTTTCACTTGCATACTCACATGAAGCAAAATGATAAGCAATTATCTATTTCTCCATTTTTCATGATGTCACAATTTGTATAACATGTGATAATTATGAGGTTACTTTGAAATTATATAAAAGAAAGGAATATACCTTGTAATCATATAGGTCATATAGGTATGCGCACGCGTTAAATTGGTATTGAATTAAGAATGAAAACTCAAAGCATACATGCATTTCATTTTTCATGCCAATATTATTTATATTTACAAACATGCCTTACGTTCTTTTTTTTCAAGAATAAGGATTCTCTAAGACTCACAAAATGTAATGAAATAGGTTTGGGTGGCATGGGGAATGAGGCCTAGGCACTTGGGCTTAGGGACATTTACATGTGTACTTTTAGGGGACCCTATATGAGGTATAGGGCTCATTGTACCCTTTTTTATCATTATACTTTCATGAATACTCTTACTCTTTGGAGCTCTAATCTTCCATGGTGGACTTCTCCCTCTTGAGAAGCTATGTGTGTACTCCATTATGAGGAGTGCAATAGGTGTTACTCCCTATGATAAGTGGAACATGTGTGTACTCCATGATGCTAATGAGTGCAATCCTTAAGTTTCCTTCATTGCGCAAAATCAATGCAAAATAAATTCTTTATATCAAGTGCGCACTTAGCATTTTGAAGTGACCTTAGAACTTTGAAACACCTATGGCTTAAATTTTAAGCATTATCTGCACATTGTAGCTTAAGTAGATTCTCACAAGTTGTCATTTCTTTAAAGACTAGGAAAGGTTTTACATTCGTAAAAGGTTGGAGAAAAGGCACGATGTTATTTTTTAATACATCATTTTAAATGTTCGTGGGAAACAAGTGATTCGAACATGTAAATTATGGCCTTGATCAAATTCGTAAAAGTAAACAAGATAGGGAACCCTACATTCTAAGTGTGAAAACATGGCAAGACCATGTACTCTTGCCAAGCATGTGAAAGGTGGGAACAAAAGAACACATACACTTGCACAATCATCAAGTTGTTATATTATGATAATGAGAGTGATGGTAGGGTGATCAAAAAATATAAAGATAGATGCCATTGATTTTCCATTGAGGTGACGGTTTTTCATAAACATGGTGTTATTCATATATGCATGAACATTGGCTCAAGAAATAAAACTCTTTACAAGATAAATAGATTTAATTATAAGAAGAAGAAAAAAATAAACTCAAGAACATGATGTTCTGAAAACACGGTGGTATCCACATATGCACAAACATTGACTCAAGACTTGAGTCTCTTTGCAAGACAAATAGATTTAATCCTTATAAAAGGAAAAAAAACCAAGATAAAAGAGATGGCGATTTCAAAGCCTTGAAGCTAATCATTTACAAAGCCTTGGAAGCTTGACCATTTACAAAGTAATCAACGTTTTAAGCTTTATAGCCAACAAATTAATGCTTATGTTTCCAAATTAATAACTCTACAAATCCTTTCTTTCCAAGATTTAATGACTAGGTGAATGGTTCTATTCAGCTAGCATGGTGGTGCTTTGCTCTATTTCCAAGGTTATACCATTATAAAAAATCTAGTGATTTTTTAACACACATAGCTTAACAAATAGAATTATAATAAGTCCTAAAGTAGTTTTGAATAAAAATGTATTATGTAATATGAGATGATGGATAAGACATGATAAGTTCACTTTAATTTTGGACATAGCCAAGATTTCCATGTATAGAATTTATTTTCTCGTAACACAAAGGACACAATCCCCTTGTAGGAGAATTTAGTCAATGGTTCTCGCTCTTTCTTGTCTAGTATTTTCATTTCTTGTGTGTGTGTATATGTGTGTGTGAGACATAGAGAGAAAGAGAGAGAAAAATAAATTAACATCTATAGCCAAAATGACCTATGAGAGACTAAACTTACAAACATCATTAAGGTCTAAATCCAACTATCCAATCCAACAAATAAAAACTTTCCACCACAAAAGAAAAGACCTAGTGATCTAATCGTCTATAGATCTAAAATGCCATGCATGAGAGAGAGAGAGAGAGAGAGAGAGAGAGAGAGAGAGAGAGAGAGAGAGAGAGAGAGAGAGAGAGAGAGAGAGAGAGGGAGGGTGGGAGGAGGGGGCGATGCTCAACTTGACAGAGAGAGAGAGAGAGAGAGGGGGGGGGAGATGCTCAACTTGCACGTGAGAGAGAAAAAAGAGATATTTCAAGAGTTATGTGCCTCTTGATTGATTTCTTCTAGGTGTGTGAGAGAGGGAGTGTGTCACCTCTTGATTGATTACTTCCACATGTGAGAGAGGGACCATTTGCTGGAGTAAAGTGCCACACTCATCAGTGATGCACTAAAAAATCATTATGGAGAAAAGAAGTAACCAAATAGAAGTTGTGCTTTGGAATTTGACAATAATTACACCCATCCTAGCCTAGGTTGAAATGTGGAGAGTAGCAAATCCTGTGATAAATTTTAGCTGCATCATCCATTTTAGCCTAAAATGGGGGTAGAAAATCCTCTTATGAATTCATTTTTTACATTATCTTATTAAAAAGAGCCACTTTTATGGCTTTTTAAATACTTTTATAAAGAATGAGTTTCTTTTTAAGTGTGTTATTTCAAACAAATTCATACTAGGAAAATATTTACAACATAAGTTATAAGTTGAAAAATATATTTAAATGCTAATTAAGAAACCAACAAAATCTTCCATAGTCATAAGTTAGGCATTTTTTTGTAAAAAGTTCTAATTTACATTGAGAATACCTTAGATTATATTGAGGCCATTGGCACATGCCTCTATCAACTAAATGTAGACTTTTCTATTATACATGTAAATGTATTAAAATGAGTCCAGTGGCATATACCTACTAAACTAAAACACACTTTTCTATACATCTCTCCTTAAAAATAAGACTCTTAAAACATTTTTATGTTATCTCTAGTAATTGTTTTAAAAATTTAAGTATATGAATTATGTCCAAAATAATTATCGTAGATAGATGTATGAGCATTTTTAGTAGTTACATGGATTTTTGAGTTGATTTGCCTTTCACATGTGGCTCAATTATAAGAATTGTGTTATAAATCAGTTTAGCAATGTTGGTGAATCCATTCCATATACTGATAATGGTATGCTAAGCTAGAAGGGCTAGATGCTACAAGTGGTACATTGCTGAATGCATTCCGTAATAACAATGGTCTACTAGGCTATAAGGGCTAGGCACAATGCAAAGCGGTGCAAGCTATGGATGATGGCATGGGGGTAAAGTGTGAGACCCAAGGTGGTGACACATCATAGTGGTACATAGAAGGTAGAGGTGGGGTTTATGGGTGTAGCTGAAGGTAGCTTAAGGTTATATGAAGATGTACCCTCTTAGCTAAGGAGCGGTATTTAAAATGAAGATTTTGAGAAAAATCTTCAAAAATATGCTTACATAACGGGGATTTAGATGGCATTATAAAAAAACCGTAAGTTTATAAAGAAAAAGGGGTCATTTTATTAAGTCAAAATTCAAAGAAAATGGTATTTTTAAATACCCTTTGAACGCATGTTATATATAGGTCTTCCTAAAAGTACACCCCCTAGGGTTACACCTTTCTCCCAAGATGGAGAAAGATGCACAAATATGTGCTACCACATGTGTTCTCAAGTGATAGCTTTCTCGACATTTGAAGGAATAAAAGATCATAGAAGATGTTCTTAGAAGTGGAAAAACCCACCCCCAACCATCCTCCAAAAATATATTCTCGACATTTGGAGGAATAAAAGATCATAGAAGATGTTCTTAGAAGTGGAAAAACCCACCCCCAACCATCCTCCAAAAATATACTCTTTTTTTCTCTCTCTTCTCGTCCCTTGAAGTGCTTAACATGCTCGAAGAAATCATTTAACCATGCCCCAAGAAATAGTTTAATATAGTTCCCTCAAGCAAATACATGTGGATGCCTAATTTTATTGTTGCTTTTCACCAACTTCCATGCTCTCCCATGCTCCGTTCTCAGAGCACGGAATCTCCACATATACAAGGGACTAGTAGAAGGGAAGGAGGTTAGTAGACAAGAGAGATCCTCCATCTTGGTTGTATCCCTATCTCTGTTTGAGTGGTTGGTACCTAATAATGCTTATCTAGCTTATCTAGCTTGTCCTAACCACATTTGGCCTTGTGGTTCTTGCATATGATGCAACATGGCTAGATCCAGTGCGGAAGAGATATTGTTTGACAATCAGTTTATAGAAATTTTGGGTCTTATTAATGTGTATATCCTAGAGGATATGGTAGTCAATGTTTTTTGCATCCTCATACTTAGTAGGCATCCAAGAGATCTATCCTATGCCTCTCATAGTCTTTTGGAGTTTATCTTTCTACTATTTCTACCCTAAGATAGGGTACTTGAAATTCCATTCGTACCACTACCTCAAGCGTATACACCATATTGAAGGATGTTAAACCAGTCATGTTCTTATAAGCTGCCCAATATGCCCATAATGCAAAATGCAGCTTTGGGTCTCAATCATTTTGGTTCTCATTGACTATCTTGATTAGGATTCCCTTCAAGATTCTATTAGTTAACTCTGCTTGGCCATTATCTTGCTAGTAATACACTGTTGATTTCTTGCGTATCACCATGTGCTACTCTTTCAACTTCTTAATCACTTAACTTAGGAATTTAGTATGTTGATTACTCAAAAGCTCAATTGGATATCCAAATATGATTGTGATCACTTTATAGAGGAATTTTGCTACTCAAATGGCTTTGTAGATCCTTATTGCTATGGCTTCCACCACTTAGTGTAATATTTTATCACCATCAGAATGAAATTATTGCATGTGTGCTAAGCTGCTGGTTTGAATGGTCCCATGAAGTCCAATCCCAATTTTTGAAAAGGCTCAAGGGAAATATGGGGTTATGCAACATTTAATTTGATGCATTTGGTTGCCCCTCTCTCTAACAAATGGTGAAGTTGAATTTTGGAAGTAGTAGCATCCATTTGCTAAGCATTTGGAAAATCATCCTCCACACGAGTTGGGGCTTCTCTTGATTTTAATCTTGACAAAAAATAGGTATTGCTTGATGGTGAAGTTGAATTCTGGAAGTAGTAGCATCTGCTATAACAAGTTTTCCTACTTATTCACCAAGTAATTATGATTCGCATAAAGTTCAAAGGTGTTACTCATGTATTGTATGAACTTCTTAATTGATAAATCATTCCCAATGCCTCATTATCCATTGTGGAATAGCTCATTTTTTCTTTGGACAGTCTCTACTACCTCGCATAGTACACATGTCTAAACCATCCTTCTTGGGCTTCTTGCATAAAGAACTTCTAATGTGGCTACATTAAATACATCCACAAACACATGAAACATGAGATCAAAATTTGGTTGTTGAATTATGGGTAATAAAGCAAGTATTCCCTTCAAATTTTGGAATGTTTCTTGACACCCCCTTGACCAGACATACTCCACATCTTTCACTATGAAACAAAAATAATAGTGTTGCCATGTATGGTAGATACCTTAGGAATCTACCAGACATACTCCACATCTTTAACTATCAAACAAAATAGTGGTGTTGCCATGTCTGGAACATACCTCATGAATCGGCAATGCCATTAATCTATCCCAAGAGTCTTTCCAATTCTTCGATGCTGGCAATTTCACAATCAATTCTGTAGCCAGATCTATTGTTAAGTCTTCTAACACTGTGGGATCCACTTGTTACCACAAATAAACATTTGATAGGATATTTTTCTAAGCACATCATTACCTGTGTAAGTGCTCTGATCTATTATTAAGTCTTCTAACACTATGTGGGATCCACTTGTTACCACAAATAAACATTTGATAGGATATTTTTCTAAGCACCTCATTAGCTGTGTAAGTGCTCTGATTATTTCCCAAACAATTGAAATCATCAACAAACACTCTCATAAAAGTAGTTAAGTACTCAAAAAAGATTTTGTGAGCCATCCTCTCGAATGTTATAGGTACATTTCGCCAATGGCCTTAATATAATCTAAGATATTTTCAATGTAAATTAGGACTTTTTGCAAAAAAGGCCTAACTTATGACCATGGAAGACTCCTTTGTTTTTTAATTGGCATTTAAATATTATTTTTTAAACTTATAACTTATGTTGATAATATTTTCCTAGTGTGAATTTCTTTGAAATAATATACTTCAAAAGATTTTTTTTAAAATAAAAGTATTTAAAAGCCACAAAAGTGGCTCTTTTTAACAAGATACTATAAACAAAGAATTCATCAGAGGATTTGTTACTCCCATTTCAATTTCAATCTAGGCTAGAATGTGTTGAGAAATGTGGTGCCATGAACACAGAGTTAGGGCAAGGCATGAGTAGAGGACTAGGGTCAAGAGGAGCATGCAACCACATCACACTTGGATGCTATCCCACATGAGCATATTTGTAAGAGATATACTCTCCTCATATAAAAAGATTCATTTTCAAGCAATGAAGACAAGCAGCTCTCAAGCCTCTCTATGAGTACAAGTTTTCATCTTGTAACCTAATTGTGCTTGAGTCAAGCTCAATTAAGTCATTAGGATCATCATCATTATATTATTAATTAGGTTACACCTACCACAAGATTAGTATTCTTTAATCATAATAATTAGGGTTAAGCATACCATAGCTATGCATGCTTGAGGATTTATGTATAGTCTTTTGACATGGTATCAGAGCCATCCTTTTTCCTCATGAGTCTCTCCTTATCATCTCATTAGCTTATTTAATCACTTTTTTACACTAATCAAGCCATTAATCACATTTAATTATAACCTTATCCTCTTTCCCTTCTTGTGGCCAAAATTGCTCAAGCTTGTTCTCCTCACTCTCTCAATTTTTGGCCAAGCCCTTCAAGAGGCATCTCACACAAGCCTAGGTAAATATATAGCTTGAAGCATTCACACCAAATCGCCACCAACTATCCGAAGTTTGCGCACTAGAGGTGATTGTCCTTCCGCTTCATTCAAGCAACGTACATGGAATTATGGCAAGCCCTTTTAGGAGCTTGTCACCAATGCCAAGAGGAGCCTACAATTCAAATTTAGTAACATTTCATCCACTGAACTAGTCACAACAACTAGATTATAATCCGCCTATGTTTCTTCACATTTCGTGGAGATTTTTGATATTTTTGAGCTATCTCTTGGCTTGGACATCTTCAACTCATTAAGGATAACAAACTTATGCAAAAATCCCCAATTACTTTGCCCTCTACAAGCTCAATTCAAGCCTCCAAAAATCAAAGCTTGCTAATCACAATTTATAACATTTATCTCTATAATTAAGAAAGTAATTTATAAAAATTAAGCTAATTGAAAGATAAATTGGATTCATTGGGTATATTAGCCTTAGTTGAGCATCAAATCACATCATTGGGTACTTGGGTGTCCCCAGATTGAGCTTCATGAGCTCATCTTCTTGCCACTCTCTGTCTTTACATGCATTTCCTCCATCCATTCTTTTAGCCCTTTGGATAATAGATCTTCTTCTACATTCTCTGAGGATTCAACTTCTTCTATCTGCTCCTCTAACACTATTTTTGTGTTAGTTGTAGTTTCTTTCGTAGATTACACGTTTAGTACTTCTGCTAAGTACTTGGACATAATCTTTTCTATGTCTAGTTGGAATAAGGATATGAGATGTAGGTTTTCTCTGAGGATTCTTTCCTCCTCATCATCTTCAATCCCATTTAGCATGTTCAGTCCTTCTGTGTACAATGGCCTGATAGAGGGATTCACTTTCCTCTTTGGGTTTGTGGAGATTTTTACCTTCTTTTTCCCTTTTCTTCTTGTTGTGATTTACTCCCTGTGCCAGTCATGTTTGATCTTACCTTGTTGGAGCCATGGTCTTCCCAGCATCATCGGATATGCTCCCTCATTTTTCATTCAGAGAACTAGAAATATGATTAGGAATTCATATCCAACAATTTGAATGTGTTTCCCCCCTTAGAGTAATCCTAGGGGTTGGACTTTGCGCTGATCCACCATCTTCATAGGAGCATAGCCATATTTTATGAGGCAGAGTTCTTTCGCTCTATGGATTCTGACAGTATGTTTACTCCTGAGCATCCATCCAGTATCGCTCCTTGGATTGGCTTCCATTTTAATGTTACTATTATATGGGGTATACCATTGTCCGTATTATAAATTTTATTGCTTCGACTGACTTGCAATCGGCTTTTGACTCATTGTTCCTAGAGGAATTAGACAAACTGCTATGCTCTTCCTTGGGACCTAGAAGATTGCTCAACAATTTCTGCATGTAGTTGGGTACTGAACAGGAGGAGTTAATCAAGGGATATATCAAGTTTTAAACCTTTCATATCCTCCCATATGTCATCTTGTCCTGCCTTTTCCTATCGCCGCTACTACGGATTCCACCTCACTATTGTTTCTTGTTGCTTTTGGGTAGGCTATACCTACTTCTTGAGCACACTGTTTCCTGGGCTCCTCTTCTACCTTTGACAACTAATTCTTGCACCTTACGAGGCTTACCTTCTCGCAACTTCCCTTGGTTTTCTATTGAGGGGATTATCCTCCCACAACACTTGTTTGTAAGACTCCTTGTGTGAGGCTTATCTTCTCGTAGCTTGGGCTCCTCTTCTACCTTTGACAACTAATTCCTGCACCTTACGAGGCTTACCTTCTCGCAACTTCCCTTGGTTTGCTATTGAGGGGATTATCCTCCCACAACACTTGTTTGTAAGACTCCTTGTGTGAGGCTTATCTTCTCGTAGCTTTTGTTCATTTGCCTCCTCCAGGCTTCCCTCCATTCCCCTTGGATTTCATCTGATATAAAGGGTTTTCTTCCAATTTCCTTTCTGTGCTTCTTGCACCTCCTTTGTCACAGAGTCTCTGACTTGTTTTTGTTTTTCCCATTCCATATTGGTTTCCTTCTGGGTGATTGACTGGTCCATTTGACACAACCAACTTCTCTTTTCCCTTTTAAGATCTGGTGATGCTAGAGTCAGCTATACATCTTCCAACTCTTTGATTTTGATTACATTTATGGACATTGCTGGTGCATTCGCTCCTCTTATCTTTTCCTGTAGCAGCTCTTGTTGGTGCTTCTGAAACAACTTATAGTCATTCCGCCAATGCCGGGCTTCCAACAGTAATAACATTGGAACCCGTTGGATTTCCCAATGCCACCTCTTCCTCTTCCTTGCCCTTGGCCATAGTCAAGTCTATAAGGTGTTGGTGTAGTAGCTATGGGTGCTGCTATTTATTATTGCATTGATAGCTATTCTTGCCCTATTTCTGACATTATATCTGCAATTGGATGTTAGGTGTGTCAATGTTTGGCAGATGGCACAAGTCGGCTGTATCTTTCATTCCTCTTTCAGATTCCTCTTTCAGATGTCCTTCCTTCTTTTGCACATTGGGTAGAAGATGTCTGTTCTGTAGTTAGAGGAGTTTTAGGTCTTATAAGAGCTCACAACGAGCTTCTCCACGCGCAAGCTTCTTGGCCACGACATCCACTTTGTCCTTCTTGCCTTTGTGTTTTCTCTTCTTGCTACATTTGGTTTCCTCCTTAGTGTTTGACTAAGATTTTGAGTCGTTGATTCCAACTTGCTTCTAGAGTCACTGTCTGAAGAGTCGTACTTCTTGCTTTTCTTTTTCTTGGACTTCTTTTCCAAGCCCATGTTCCATTTCTCTCGTTTAGGTGCTTCCACGAGCCCGTTAAACCCTTTAATGTCAATGTTGGTGGCTCCCACTGTTGGTTTTAGTTTTGAATCTTTTGAGGAATGTCTTTTTTAGTGCGTGGAAGGTGTGGAAGTGGTTTGAGTCTGGGATACCCATTCAGCTGGTATATCCCCCGAGTGTGGCCAGGAATTGGTCCCACTTCCTTTCATTGGGAACATTGGTGTGAGTGTGATTCACCTTCCACATAGCCTCAAATTTCATGACATGGGTGTTAGGGTCTTCAGCCTTCTTACCCTTATAGGTGGGGCATTTGTTGTTTCTGCATTGGTGTCATTTTTTTTATATGCTGATTAATTGTGGGGAGATGTGGAGCGTTTGCCAAGCGGGGTGGCTACTACTGTAGTTGATTCCACAATGACTGGATAATAAGTTATCTTGCGGGGTGGCTACTACTGTAGTTGATTCCACAATGACTGGATAATAAGTTATCTTGCTATTGCTTCTACGAGAAGTTACTCTCCCCTTTTGAAGTGCTACGCCAGAATGTTGCCTCTGTGAGAGAAATGGTGAGAGAGAAACCAGTAGGACAGAACTTTGTATTAATGTACTCCTTAAACTTATACATTGCTATTCTACTCTAGACTCACTCTCTTTGATTGTTCTATCTATCCCTCTATATCTCTATCTCCTAACTGCTAAACTGCTTCCTTCTTTACTATCTTGGAAGGACCTTCTTCTTGTCCTGTCCAACTGTTGCCCTTACTATTCTAAGACCATTATGTTATCAAACTATTACAATCAAGTGCATATGGTTATAATGTGCGCATGTGCATTGCCATTTGTGCACGGCTGTCGGTGTACTACCTTTGGCTTGTGTTCTCCAGCCAGTTCCTTAGGTCCCACTAGTAGCAGCTTCTATCTCAAACATTCAACATTAGGTATCATCCACACTAGCTTAGATTAGCACTAATAATCACATTGTTAATGAGTATAGGATTAAGTCTTCACATCATCACTATCTCTAGGGGAGCTTGGATCCACAAGTTTCATCATTGTTGGTGGGGCTAATTCCAAGATAATTTTGCTTTTACTCTCATTTGTGGAAATCCCATTTTTGGACACTATATGTCCTAAGATGACTCTGTGTTTGACCTAGAATTGGCATTTGAATGGGTTTAAAGATAGGCAATAAAGTCTACATCATTCAAATAAATGCTCCTTCCATGATGAATGAATGCACAAATCATCTAAGAAAGCTTCAAAAAATGTCCTTAGAAAATCTTTAAAGGCACTGTTCATAAGCCGTTAGAATGTGGCTAGTGCATTTATCAAGCCAAACGGTATAACTCTATAAGTGTAAACTCCGTATTCTATAACAAAAGAAGTTTTAGCTTGATCCTCCTGATGCGCAATGGAAATTTAGTTATATCCTGAATAACCGTCTAAGGAGATGTATGCTTTCTTGCCATCTACGGAGTAATGGAAATTTAGTTATATCCTGAATACCCATCTAAGGAGCTGTGTGCTTTCTTGCCAGTTACTCGTTTGAGTATGTATCTCATCTTATTACCACATTGACCTTTTTGAGATCGACGCATACTCATAATTTTTTATTGTTTTTTGGCACAACCATGATGGGTGACACCCAATCTGAATGCTCAATCTGATAGATGAATCCACATTTGTGATGATGAGCTTCTCCATCTCTTCTTTAAGAATATTAGCATACTTTGGATTCATTGGATAAGGTCACTGATGGTGGGGACATGTTTAGCATTTAGTACCATGGGAATTGTGTGTTGCACAACCTCATTAGTAGGTACTCCCTTTATATCATGGTAAGTCCATGCAAAGCAATCCTTACACTCCTTGTTGAGGAGGTCAAGGAAATTAGCTTTCTAACTTAGAGTGAGGTCTTTAGCTATAAAGACTGGCTTACGGTCTTCAACTAAGTCTACTTCCTTTACTTTAGCTGGACCATCATAGAATCCTTTTGCCTCACTTGTCGGCATTTTTCATTTGGCATCAGCAAATACCAACTTGGAGTTCCCCATTGTAAAAGATTTATAGTGCTCTAGGGTAGGGCACAAGCTAGGTGTTGGCTACTCATTTTCTTCATCTACCTTAGCGGTAGCTTCCACTTCCTTCTCTTTTTGGGCCAACTATTTTTTCTTCTTCTGCCTAGCAGAACGATTAAGCTTTGGTTCATTGGTGAAATTGATTTTGGCTATATCAAATCAGTTAGAGTTAGAGGAGGGTTGCAATAAATACTCTCCCCATTGAATGCACCAACATACTATAGCCATTGGGAAGTAGTTGACCTTTCTTATATCCTTTCATGATGATTGGCCACATAGCATTTACTTCTCCACAACATAATGTAGCCATTGGGCAGTAGTTGTCCTTTCTTGCATCCTTTTATGTCTTTGCAATTTTTGGAGATACTCCTTGTTGTTTTGAAGAACTTCATTCCTTTCTTCAGATTGGGACTCAGTATCAGATTTAGAGCTACTCCTTATAGAGTCCATCTCACTTCTCATTGTTTCTCTTAATATTGTTAGCTCTTTTTGCTCATAGTATCTAAGGAGTTGGTGTTGCTTCCGGTCTCTATTTCAGACTCCTCACCACCGTTGGTATTTGTGTTAGTGTCATCCCACGTGGACTAACGTTCACTATACGAATCCTCTCAACATTAGATGGTAGAGCACAAATCATTCATAATGGCACAACCTGGGGAGCTCCTCACCTTCAAGTGTAACCCATGTAGATCCTTTGGTTCCCCAACTATCGATTGTAGCCATCATATATATCCAATTTAGATCATCTTTAGGCTTAATATCTTGTTTTTCAACATCCTTATAGGGTAAGTCCTTCCATGTATTGTCTTGGAAATTAGCGGACCACTTCTCAGGAGGTCACCCATCCCAGTAGTGTTCATGCCAGTGCCCATCATATGTATCCATTTTAAATCATCTTTAGGCTTAATATCTTGTTTTTCAACATCCTTATAGGGTAAGTCTTTCCATGTATTGTGTTGGAAATTGGCCCACTTCTCGAGAGGTCACCCATCCCAGTAGTGTTCACGCCAATGCACGCTTAACCTCCACCACTCTATTCCCTTCCAGCCACACAAATTGGTGGAGGAGGGATGATAATGGCTCTAGTCTTCTATTATTTATGTATGATCTCATTATCCCTAGAACTATGCATGTGGTATGTAAACGGCTAGGCCATGACCTTCCAACACCCTCCCTTGATGGCCAAAACATATGGTACCCAAAGGCTCTAACAACACTTGGCTAAGAGGTCTGCCTACTCTCATAGAGATGTCACTTTTAGCATATGCCTGCTTGCTAGAGATTACTCCGGCCATACAAGCACGACATGGCCTTCTTAGTTATACACATATTCAGCTCCACCGAGAGGAATTGGCAAGTGGGCTAGCTCTGCTAATAACATCCCATGTTCTCCGTGGCTCTGATACCATGTTGGAAATTAGGAGCCACTTCTCAGGAGGTCACCCAGTAGTATTCACGTCGATGTGTGCTTAACCTCCACCACTCTATCCCTTCCAAGCCATGAAAATTAGTGGAGGGGGGATGATAATGGATCTAGTCTTATATTATTTATGTATGATCTCATTATCCTTGGTACTATGCATGTGGTATGTAGACGGCTAGGTCATGACCTTCCAACACATTGGTCTCTTCTCTGGAAGTATGGCAGCATTGCAAATGGGGTTGAATGTGTGGTGGTGTCCGAAACGATTTTCAAAAAGTCTTCCACTACCACCATAGGATGTAAGATCAACCTTGATGATGGAGTCATCGAATTGGAGGGGATGAATGAGTAGTGGTGTCCAATTTTTTTTAAAAAATTCTCCACTATCCATAGGATGTACACAGCCAGCACAAGATCTACCCTGATGATGGAATCATCAAATTGGAGGTAGACATGGTTCTTAGACTAGTCATGCACCATCTTTGCCTCTTTCATGAAGGCACATCTGCGCACAAAAAACATTGAACACTTAAATGAGATAATGCAAACATAAGAAGGAATAAGCTACCCAAGAACCTCCTGAAATTTATTTTCCCAAGATCTACCTTGAAGCCTTTATTCTAATATCTTTCTCCTTCTTGGTTCCATTTCTGAAAAAAAAAGAGAGAAGAAGAAGAATAGGCTGAAAGATTTCTCCTTCCTATTTGCACTTGGTTCAAAGAGTGGGAGAGCATTTCTGAAAAAAGAGAGAAGAATAGACTAATATAAAGAAGAGAAAACGTGAAGAAGCATTCAAAATTTTCCCTCCTTTATAATATTTATCCCTTCTTCTTTGTACTTTGTTAGGCCTCTTTAATGCTATTGGTAGTCATTTTCTTCAAAAAAGTACTACTTTTAAGATGAAAACAGTGGTTTTTGAATATACTATAAACTTTTTAAATAGATTTTTATATTCATTTAGCTATTTTCCAATGTTACATTGGCCTCTTGTTGATTGGTGCGCTTTTATTTTCTCTGTCTTCCAAAAGTCCCTCTAAATGACCTCCAAAATGTCTTAATGCAACCCCTTCCCATAGTGACAAGTTGGTTAACTGGCTTGACTCTCCCTCTCCCATCCCTCGCCCATCCATTACATATAATAGTCAAGATGAAGCTCCATGGGGTCCTCAAAGAGGTGTGGAATGGGTTCAACATCAACCTTATATTCTTTGTAATTAATAGGCTCCTCAAAGCTTACTTGATTAAGAGGTGTCACCCTTGGTGGAGGTGGTTATGGTCCCAAGATTGGTGGAGGTAATGGGACATTGGGTGCATTGTGTAAGCCCTTTGATAGGAGTTGTTGTTGTCATCCTAAGACTAGTGGAGGTAATGGCACATTGGGTGCATTGTAAGCCCTTTGATAGGAGTTGTTACCTGGGATGATCAACCATTGCTTGATTTGTTACAAGACTGAGGGCTAGTGTTTGAGGTGGGTGCTAACAAAGCTAGTTGTGGTTTCCCTGTGTTGGTAATAGCTTGTAGGCATGTTCAACAATCTCGGGCTTCATGACCATAGTGCCTACAAAAGCCATAGTTACAATTATAATAACAAGTCCTCAAGATTGGACATTTTTGTGCTGGTGGTATGTCCTTGATGATAAATGGATCCCCAATAAATCTCTCTTCTTGGGTACATGTGCACTTAGTCCAGAGATTTGCTAGTCTTCATTTCCTCTTGGAGAGATTTTGAGAAGTCAGTCCAAGTCAGTTCCACTAAGGTATTACCTTTAGTACAGGTTTTGTAATGGTGGTTCTCTATGACCGCTAGTAGCTGCTGATGTAACACACTTAGAATTTGAAGCTTTGATTCCCCTTATCCATCAGTTGGATGGCATTAGCTATGGTGTCGTCCTCCTAGGTGGTGATACCTCTAATGACCAAAAGCATTATGGATATATTCATGTTAAGCCTGTGGATGATCAAGTAGTTGATTGTTGGAGAAGCGCTCATGTAGAGTACAATGAGAGTTCAAAGATCTAAAGGTAAAATTATAAAAGCCACTATAATGCATGGAGCTGCATGGACATAAAGGGCATTGAACCTTGCTTTTATGAACATAAGATCAACTTGAAGAAAGATGTAATTCTAATCAAGAAAATATGGACAGAGAAAAATAGCTATCACCCATAGTCATTGTCCCAAAGAAGAATGAGAAACTTAGAGTCAGCATAGATTAGAGAAAGCTTCATGTGCCTACCATTGCTAATCCATTTTTGCTACCATTCACATATAGATACAATAGTTAGACATGATATGTACTCCTTCCTTATGCACCTCGTTAGCATAGACTAGAGAAAGCTCAATGCGCCTACCATTGTTAATCCATTTTTGCTACCATTCACATATACATATAGTAGTCAAAGATGAGATGTACTCCTTCCTGGTGGATTCAGGAAGGGGTACTCCTTCTTGATGGATCAAGTGGGTATAATCAAGAATGAGGAGGACGTCATCAAAAGATCAAAGGCTTAGAAATAAATCTGGCTATAGAAGTGATTGTGAAGCTGCAACACCAAAGAATATCAAAGAATTGGTAAGATTCTTGGGACATATTAAGTGGTATTGTAGATTCCTGAGGTATTCCTGAGGTATTTGGCAGACATAGAAACACCACCATACTATTTTGATAGTGAATTAATGACCAAATTTTGAAATGATGTTTCACGTGTTTGTGGATGCATCTAATGTAGCCATTAGAAGTGCTTTGATGCATGAAGCCCAAGAAGGATGGTTTAGACCTGTGTACTATGTAAGCCAATGGGAGATTGTACAAAGCAGAAATGAACTATTCTACAATGGATAAGGAGGAATTGGAAATGATATATTCAATTAAGAAGTTCAAACAATAGTACTTGTTGGTAGCACCTTTGAATTTCATGTGGATCATAATTACTTAGTGAATAAGTAGGAAAACTTGCCAAATGGATGCTATTACTTCTAGAATTCAACTTTATCATCAAGCACACTCATGGGAATGAACATGCAGTACCTAAATTTTTTGTCAAGATTAAAATCAAGAGACACCCAAAGTGGTGTGATGATTTTCCAAATGCTCATCAATTCATAATAGCTGATGTGAATCCCAGTTGGTATGATGAAATGGTACTGTTCCTACTAGATGTAACTTTTTTGGATTACATGAGAAGAGATTGAAATTAAGGCTAAGGGATAGCTTTGAGGGAACCACTTACTTCTACTCACCTCAACATGTTGTGGGGGTCTTTCTGATCGCATCGAGCTCGTAACCCTAAAGGTATCCAAGCTTAACACCACCATGGGTAGCTTAACATTCACCATCTCCCGTGAGAGTTGTCACACCATCACATTCCACTATGGGCACTACTCCCTCTTCTCACCTCAAATCTATTGAGAAATATGGTGCCATTGTGGACAAGAGTTGGTAGGGAGTGAGTATGAGTAGTCCAAATGAAGTACAAACCTAGTAAGCAGCCACATAGGCAAGCAAGGACAATCCCACATATGGAAGCCTAAGAGAATGTACCCAACTCCTATAAAACGGAGCCATTTTCAAGAAATGAACATATCACTTGCACTTATCTCAAGTCTCTTTATCATGTATCCAAGCTAATTCATCTTGGTGTCTAGTTGTACTTGAGTGCATCTTAGCACACACTCATGATGAGTTTTCTTTATTTCTATCCATCTTAGATTAGTATTATCATTAGTGTAGGATTAGTTTAAGATTAGATAGATGTCTTGTTATTATAAGATCTTGATCCATGATTCTTAACATGGTATCGGAGCTTGGTTTTGCTCTCCTAGCTTAGTTTAGCATTATGCACATTACTATCACTAATCGCTATCATTAAGATTTATTATTGGGGTTTTCCAAATTATGGTCCTTGTCTCTTTTCATAGCTTCCCCTCCTTCTTACCTTTGAGACTAGAGAGAGAGTTCCCAATCTATACATTTTCAAGCTATAGCGTAGTTGACTCTCTTTAGACATTAGGGAGGTAGAAAGAGAGAGATAAGGAGAGAGTAGAGGAGGACTTCTTTTCAGTGTAACATCCAACGTATCAACCTACTCCCATAGCTACACACCAAAGGCACATTGAGCATAACAAATTTATAACAGCCAATGAGGGTGGTGAAGGTGCACTTGTTTTGCCAGTCACATTAGATAGCTCAAAAAGGAGAAAACAACCGGTCGAATTGTTGTGGAAAGAAATGTTGCTTAAGGCAAGAAACTTGATCTAGCAAAAGTGTGCCCTCCATGCATCGTCAGCCAATGCTACCACGCGGCCAGAAAATGCACAAGGGAAAAGGCTACACGGTAGTGACCACAAGTCTTGCATCCGATGTGCCTGTGGGATACTTCTCTTGGGCGGAGTATGATTTGATGGCTTCTGCAAAGAACAAAACTCAAAAGGTTATTGCAACAACTTTCATTATGGGGGTCATATAACTTTTGGCTCGAGACACTCACAAAGTTGAGTCCTATGGAGCTTGCCTTCGGAATCAAGATGGTCATGGTATGGAAGAATTGTGCAATAGGTTGTGAGTTTTGAGGTTTTGTCGCTCTTGAAGGTGCAAGTAAAGCTGATGCAATTGGTGAAGCATGTGTGTGTTTGGGGTAAATTCTCGTGATCGAGTCTTACTTCTTCCAGCTTGCATCCCGTGACACTGCTTGGTATAAATAAAAATCTCGCATTACAAAAAAAAAATCTTGCTATTTTAAAAACAATCTTAAAACATAAATAAATCTTGTAAGCGTGAATTGAAGACTTTACACTTGTACCCTAATAAGAGGGTCTTCACATGCATTAAGGATCAGATCCACCTCTTACATTGCATCGTTGTATCAAAGCTTTCATTATGAGGCAAAGAGTGCCATATTTTGTAAGGGAAGTAGACATTGCCATTGAAGCTAAAAGCTTCATTGTGGGAAGACCCTTCTCAGCATGAAAAAAGGCACCAAAGGAATAAGTATATCATTGGGAAATTATCACACATTTTGGAAAAAAGCATGAGTACACAAAACATTACTCTAAGCATGCCTAAAGCACAAACGCACGAGATGACCCATAGCACATAGCATGGCACCCACACGTAAAGATTTAAAGGCATTAAAGGAAATTAAGCACAAGGCATCATGCAAAGAGCTTCACGTCCACACTAAAGAAATAGTCAAAATCTAGAGTCAAAGCTGAGAGTAAAAGACTAAGAGCCAAGGAAGAAAAAAGGGATCTTCATTAAGCAAAACAAGGAGATCTCAAGCAAGCACCAACAATGAGCAACAAGGAGATCTCAAGCACGCACAAGCAAGGAGATCTAATTAAGCAAGCACCGGCAATGGGCAGCAACAAGGAGATCTCAAGCACGCACAAGCAAGGAGATCTAATTAAGCAAGCACCAGCAATGAGCAACAAAGGAGCTATTAACCACTACCCTAACCTAATGTTGTAAGTCACTAAATAAGTAGGCAAATCTATGTCACACTTTACCACCTTAGTAGCCAAAGAGAACTTAGGGAAAGTGATGTAAATGTAAACATTCCTAACCACCTACTGTGCTAAGAGTAGCTAGTCAAGCACCTAGGGGGGGGAGATGTTCCATGTGCAAGTCCAAACGTCAATCCACCTACCACTTATATTAAGGGGGAGTGAAGTATTTGTAAACCTCACATATGACCACCTTTGCAGTAGCCTAAAAAATATGGCACCAAGGGAGGGTGTTAAGAAATGTGGTGCCATTGAGCACATGAGTTGGTAGAGAGTGAGTATGAGTAGTCTAAATGAAGCACAGACCTAGCAAGCAACCACATAAGCAAGCAGCCAAGGGAGGGTGTTAAGAAATGTGGTGCCATTGAGCACATGAGTTGGTAGAGAGTGAGTATGAGTAGCCTAAATGAAGCACAAACCTAGCACAAGCAGCCACATAAGCAAGCAAGGATAATCCCACATATGGAAGCCCAAGAGCATGTACCCAACTCCTATAAAAGGGAGCCATTTTCAAGAAATAAACATATCACTTGAGTCCCTTTCTATATCCAAGCTAATTCATCTTGGTCTCTAATTGAACTTGAGTGCATCTTAATTAGCAAGCAACGAACATATCACTTGCACTTATCTCAAGTCTCTTTATGTACGTAAGCTAATTCATCTTGGTGTCTAATTGTCCTTGAGTGCATCTTAATCAGCACACACTCATGATAAGTTTTCTTCATTTCTATCTACCTTAGATTAGTGTTATCATTAGTGTAGGATTAGGTAAATGTCTTGTCATTATTTAGGAGAGCTTGATCTATGATACTTAACAAAATCACTCACACACACTCACCAGCATGCACTAGAGAGAATATCAGAAAGAGGTTTAGCAAGAGGGAAAGATCAATTGCACAATGGGAGAGTGTACTTATATTATGAGAGAAATAGCCTTATATACATGGCCATAAGTGTTCACACACACTTAAACTATGATCGGGTAGGAACCCAAATCTTCTATTTGGCCTATTGCTTATACATTGATGTATCTCATAATACATCGATGCATTACAACACTAGGGAGCACATCCTAGCTCATACCACATGATGCTCTTGGAGTGGGAAATGCCATTAATTATCGGACCTTTATGGGTGCCAGTCTAAGTTTGAGATTTGGATACCATTGCTTCATGGCTTGTTTGTACATGAGTCTGGTGTGTCCATCCTTGACACTTGATGTAGATTACTCATGCTTTAGCATACAGTTGTGTGTGGTAACCTTGTTAACCATAAAATGGGTTAACAATGCCACCAAAATATGATGGACTACTAGAAGATAAAATTGATTTAAAAATGTACTTTAGGATTAAATGAAAAGCATAGGGTAAGAAATTTTCTACACACAATTATATCTTTTACTTATAGCACTAACCTGACTAATTTATTTGAAAGTTCACAACATGCCTTAGCTTTGGCCTGGCATTAATGGCTCAAATTCGATGGTATGGGCCACATTATTTGCTTTCTTTTCCATTTTCTTTAATTTACACAATGTACTCCATGACATTATAGGGTGTCCCTTAGGAAGAATTTCCATTGGCTTTAAACAGTTTGAGAATACTCAAACTACTATGAGAATTGAGAGGTAGATATAAAATATTGACACTTTTAACACACAATATTGGATATTGAGCTATGTAGCTTCCACTTACATACTTGTATAAAGTAAAATGATAAGACATTATTTATTTATTTCTCCATTTGTCATGATGTCACAATTTGTATAACATGTTACAATTATGAGGTTACTTTGAAATTATATAAAAAATAAAGGAATCTAGATGCCTTATAGTTATATATGTCAAATAGGTACATGCACATGTTGAATTAATCTTGAATTATGTCAGATAGGTATGTGCACATGCTAAATTGATCTTGGACTATGAATGAAGACTCAAAGCATACATGTATTTCATTTTTCATGCCAATATTATTTGTATTTATAAACATCCCTTGTGTTCCTTTTATTAAATAATAAGGATTCCCCAAGGCTCGCAAACTCAATGCAGAATAAAATCTTTATATCAAGTACACACTCAACATTTTGAAGTGACCTTAGAACTTAGAAACAACTATGGTTTAAATTATAAACATTTATCGGGCACATGGTAGCTTAGCTTCTGTGACAAGTTATCACCTCTTTAAAGGTTAGGTATGGTTTAGCATTTGTAGGAAATGCTCTGAGATTGAAGTTCCAGAGAGAAGATTGGAGAAAAGACACAATGTTATTTTTTAATACCTTCAAAATACCACTCGACACTATATCATTTTAAATGTTAGTGTGGAATGATTGATTGGCACTTGTGCATTATGACCTTGATCAAAATTCATTAAAGTAAACAAGATAGAGAACCCTAGGTTCTAAGTGTGAAAAAGTGGCAAGACCATGTACTCTTGCTAAGCATGTGAAAGGTGGGAACAAAGGGGCACACGCACTTTCACAATCATCAAGTTGTTATATCATGATAATGACACAAATGGTAGGGTGATCATAAAATAAATTTTCCATTGATGGTTTTCCAAAAACTTGGTAGGTAGTTTTCACATATGCATGAACATTGACTCAAGGCTTGAGTCCCTTTGCAAAACAAATAGACTCAAGAACATGGTTTTTCAAAAACAGGGTGGTGTTCACATATGCGTGAACATTGACTCAAGACTTGAGTCTCTTTGCAAGATAAATAGATTTAATCCTTATAGAAGAAACAAAAACCCTAAGAGAAAAGAGATGGAGATTGCTTTGCGAAGAAGAATCACGGAGCACGCTAAATACAAAGATGAAGGGATTGAATGGATAAATAGAGGGACATAGAGGAACATGAAGATTAAGTTTGTTTATTTAGGATGAAGATTTTTTCATGGGATGATATAAAAGACCCTAAAAAAAAAAGCATGCAACAAAGCCTTGGAAGCCTTAGAAGCTAACCATTTACAAAGCCTTGGAAGCCTGCCAATTTACAAAGTAATCAATGTTTTAAGCTTAATACCACTCTACAAATCCTTACTTTCCAAGATTTTATGACTAGTTGAGTCGTTCTATTCAACTAGCATGGTAAAGTAATAACGATGTTACTCAAAATCTAATAACATTGTTAGTAGTAGTCAAGAAAATAAGAACCTTATCCAAGTGAGTAAATGACATTATTGAAGTAAATAATGCCAATTTTTTATAACACAAGGAGTAAAAGTTATTCCCGTTGGTCAACATTATTAAAAAGTCTAGACTAATATTGGAATCTTGTAATTTTTGGTGACATGATTGATGTTTCAAAACACATGGTGGTATACACATAATATGCACGAGCATTGAGAGTCTCTTTGCACTTTTATTAAGGGAGTGGATGTAGCCTTCGTTAGTGAGTATCTCCACCTTGAGTTTCTTTGCAAGAAATACATTCTCTTACATGTTTGCACTTTTATTAAGGGGGCTAGGATAGCCTTCCTTAGCATCCGAAGCTAAAAAATGGGAGGTGCTTGATGAAAGTCTACAAGTTTGAACACAATGGAGGCACACTACAAAGAATCATCATCATTTGTATATGTTATATATGGGAATATTGAGATTACTTTGTGGTTTCTAGAACTTGCAAAGTGGAAAGGCTATAGAGAGTTGCCATCGTAAGTGGCTTAGTTTAAGTAAGTTTTTTTAAAAAAAAGAAGAAGAAGAAGAAGCTAATGCGAGCATCATCAAGTTGTTGCATTTAGGCCTTCCCTCAAGTGTTTTTAAAGAAGAAGACGCTAATGCTAGCATCAAGTTGTTGCAGTTAGGCCTTCCCTTGTAGAGAAGGTACAAAGCACTTTTTACAGAAGCAAAAGCAAACATGAGTTTCAAGTTCTTACATTGAGGCCTTTACGTTGTGGGAGGAGGCCCAAGGTCGCGACTTGCTACACGGGAGGTTCGCGGCGGGGGGAGGCCATTTGGAGGTTCTAGGAGAGGTAGGCTCAAATTATTATAGGAAAATATAAAGCAGGGAATTATATATATGTGCAAAGCAGGGGGGGTGAGGCCACTACTAAGTTTTAAAGGGAGGTGATGTGTGTTGATATAGAAGGGGGAGGCATGGCAAAGGAACGAAGGGCTTGCTCAAAGGGAAACAAGACCCACGTGAGGTAGAAACGGGCTTACCGTGCATGCACTGCACCCCGCGCACATTTTTTTAATTAAAAAAAAAAACAGAGCAGCGTCTTTTTCAAACACACACACAGGAGCACACAAGGTCGTCGATGCGTACATCCATCTCTCTCTCTCTCTCTCTCTCTCTCTCTCTCACACACACTCTCTCTCACACACACACACACACACACAGGGTTGTGATAATCAGCCCCCTTATTGCATTAGCACGGTGGAAAACATCCCATTATGACACGGAAGGCCCATGAAGAAATGAGCCTTGCTGCGCATGTTGCAGTTTCTATGACCGGCAAGGAGGTTTTTGTCACCTTGAAGAGCCCCAAGGGGCAGGGTGTGTGGCCTGCTGTGTTGTCAAGCATGGAGAGCCACAATTTCAGTGTTCTTCAAGCCAGCCTCTCCACAGTCGAAGACACTCATGTCCACTCCATCCGCGCCCTTGTAATTGCTCTCACCACCTACCTAACCTAGCCTTAATCCCAAGTTTGTGTGTCCTAATCCGGATGTATTAATGTGCGTTTGCTCCACTAGGGCGTAGGTTTTAATGCATGGTCTGCTGCCACACGATTTCATCTTCTAAAGCTTTAGGCTGGGTAAGCCTGTAACCAATCAACCGTCTCTTGTCGTTTTAATTAAAGCTCAGGGCTAAGAGAGTTGAACCTAATTGTTAGGGTAATCTATGCGCGCTCTCCTTGGTCTACGATCTAACCGTGCTGTTGTCTGATTAGCTTAATTACGATCATAATCCCCTACAGCTTGTGTTCTGCTGAAGATGGTATTGCATCGTCCGGTCGCTAAGCCTATGCTAGATTAATGTTCACTAGCGCGAGCAGGCTAAATGTGGTTCGGCTTGCCTTCTGCAGATCCCAGAAAGAGGTTGCGTCGGGAGCGAGGAGCTTAGAAAAATGGTGGAAGAGATCGTGCTGGAAAAGCTGCGAGCTCGCAGCCCGTATTGAAGAAGGTTGGAGCTTCATTACAGACCTGAATCATTACACTTTGCAGACCTTGCCCTAGCTTTATCAGCCATTAATAATACCTTACATTAGCATCCTATGGTTTTAGTGTAAAAAGGGTTTTGAATACATTTTAATCTTGTCACAAATGTTTTCTGAAATACAATACCATGCGTATTGTATCTCACACTTTTTTTGTGGAAGCTTTCTTCTTTTGGCAGGTGTATCCTCTCAGCAGGAAACTAAGGTTAGGGATAAACTTGACATCCATCATCTTTCATTTTCATGTTATATGCTGCATGGCATGCATCGAGATAGATGCGGTATGCATTACGTGTCATGCATGATATATTGATGAGCTTCACATATTTAGAACAGTGTGTTTTGGTGGAAATAGAATCTGGTAATTGTGTATAGTTGGAAATCAAAAGCTTGTGATTGATTTAGGGTCTTCTCTTTTAAGTTGATGCCATAATAGTATATCTTATGGTTTGCATCACATGTGTAGTATATGCACAAACAAAGTTAAAAAGTAACAACCCAACCTTACTGAGAAATTAAGTCAAAAAAAAAATCCCGTTATTAAAAGAGTGGCACCATTTGGTTATATTGTTGTGACATTGCTTCCATGTATGCTCCTAATTTAGAACAATCTCATGTGGACACTAAATTGGAAGAGACTATGTTGCCTAGAAAGCATATGTTAACTAGTCAAGTAGCTAGAAAGTGAATTGTTGAAGGTTGCTAATAAAGAAGTGTGTAATCAAGAGGTTGAGGTTCTCACGATAGGGGAGAGAACGTGTAGGAATCTCATGACCAACCACATGGTTGGACATTCTCACTTATTTGCAAGTGAACGGTGGAAGTATGCATCACACTAGATGTACGTAGTGATCGTAGCCATCGTGAGGAACAACATGCACACATGAAGAACTCAACACCCCTAAGGAGCACCTTATATGATATGCTCAAGATTATAGTGGCCACAACCTTTGTATGGATCGACATGCACACATGGAGGACTTAGCACCCCAAGGAGCACCCTAAGGAGACAAGAGGAAGTTGAAATCAATACGCACAAGCTAAGGTGATTATTAGGACATGATCATGAGCTTTTAGCTAGAGTGAAGGAAAAAATTAGAAGGTTTAAAGAATATCGAGATTCATTTGTGATTAAGAACTAATTTTGTTAAAATGGGATGTAGCCATGCCAATGAAGAGGTGGTGGCTCTCTAAGCTATTCTACGCTATGATGCAATAAGATTCACAAGTAATATGCAAATCTTACGCTCTTTGATTCCTTGAACTTTGGCACTACAAATGATTTAAAAGGCTATGCGAAGTGAATGATCTATGGCTAATGGTAGATAGTGCTAGATCCAATGAGAAGTTTTATAAGCGTATACTTATTATAAATCAACTTAAAGAAAACTATAATAATAGGTATGTGCCCAACCTTGATTTTTACCTCAACAAAGAAATAGTTTTTCATAACACATCATCATACTTCTAAACGGTTAGGGACCTTTATTGTTAGGCACAATGCCTCAACATTTGTGAATATGTTTGACAAACTTCTGGACCCTATACTACTTTCATTTGGTTGCACGAAACATCTAGAAGAGAAAGATGTATGTAGAGGGCTCTCTAAGAATCATAAGGTGTTGCCCATCTAGCTTTTGAGAGCAAAGAAGATACTTTACAAAGGGGTGTTTAATAAATCATCGTGGTGTTAACATACATTATATCGCTTTATGTTATCTCTTTTATTTGAATAAGTGTTATAAGGCAATTTAAAGAAAATTATGATAACATACATTCCATATGTGTAAGAGGGAGTGAGGGATTATTTGTTGGACTCAAGTGCCACAATGAGTTAAAAAGTCATTACAGAGAAAAGGAGTAACCAAATGGAAGTTGTGCTTTAGAGTTCGACTTGGCATGGATTCTCGATAATAGTTGCATCTATTCTGTTAAAGATTTAAAATGAATCCCTAAGCATACATAGCTATGGTGTGTTTAATCTTAATTACTATCATTAAAGAATATTAATCTTATGGTAGGTGTAGCCTAATTAATAACATAATAATGATGATTCTAAAGACTTTATCAAGCTTGTTGACTCAAGCACAATTAGGTTACAAGATGAAAACTTGTACTCATACATAGGCTTCAGAGCTACTTGTCTTTATTGCTTAAAAATGGTCCTTTTTAGATGAGGAGGGTACACCTCTTACAAATATGCTCATGTGGGATAATATCCAAGTGTGACGTGGCTACATGCTCCTGATCCTGGTCCTCTACACATGCCTTGTCCTAACTTTATGCTCATTGTACCACATTTCTCAATAACCTCTCCCTTGGTGCCATGATATATAGGCTTACTTCAAGGTGGTTGAATGTGAGTTACAAAAGATCCATCACTTCTCCTTTGGACAACATGCTACTTAAGGTGGTCAAGTGTCGTAATGCAAGATGTCATCGTCTCCCCTGGGTGCATAAATTGCTATTCTTAGGTGGTCAGGTGTGATAAGAAAACATATTTACAAAGAACTAGGTCTACTCATTAGTGACCTCATACAATCATGAGTTAAGGTGGTGAGGTTTTTATTGCTACTTGTTCATCTAGAAGAGATGTCCCTTTTTTCTTTGTCTTCTTAACTTGTTGTCTATGTAGATGCCATGTAGTTTGTGTTGAATCTACAATCTTCTTCTTTGTGATCGATCTTCTTGTAGTTGTTGCACTCCTGTTCTTTAATTTTCATTCACTTTGGAAGTGTCCTTTCCTCTCACAGTGGTGACATTTCATAGTGCTTTTGTTGAAGAGTGCTTGCTCGATGGTTGTGCTTCCTTGCTTCATCTCCTTGCTCGATGGTTGTGCTTTCTTGCTTCATCTCCTTCACCTTTTCTTGGGGAGGGAGGTCATTATGTATAAACCCTATATATCACGTGTATTCAAGGCTTATTTGTAAAACCCTTTTATCTGTAAATTTATCAGGAATAAAACACAACCTTTTTCTATTCAAGATGTGAATACTCTCTTTCTATGATACCCTTCTGTATGTGAAAAATGTGTAAAAAGGGGATTTTAAAAATTCCTTCTATTCAACCCACGTACTATGCTTACATGTTTATGACTTAATCCCCCGAGCTCCTTTTCAAGTAGGAAAGAGATGCATTCTTCAGAGGTTGGACCTGGCAAATTTTTTAACGTGGTCATAAGTGCATTATATTCCTTAGACATACTTTTTAGGAGTATAGCTAATGTATCTTTTTCTCCTATTTTAGCATTGATGCCATTTAGCTGGGTCATAATGCTTTTCATTTTACTTATGAATTGTGCTAATGACTCATTGAAGCTCATTTGTAACCCATAGAACTCAATTTTAAGATGGATTTCCTTGTTCTTTGCTTTGTCTCCAAATACTAGATTTAATGCATCCCATGTAGTCTTGGCATGATATTTGGAGTCAATGTGGTGGATAAGATTAGTGCCCAAGTGTAGCCTGATAAGTGACAGTGCGTTTTCATCCTTTCATTTAGTGCATCCAGCACATTTTCCTTAACTATCTTTCATAGCTTCTTGTGCATGAGGAGGTACTTCATTTGGGTGGCCTAGGTATGAAATCCTTTCCCTGTTAACCTCTCGATATGTGAAGTAATTCTAGATGGTGTTATGATGAGAAGGTCTTACCACCCAAAGAGCTTGTTTGGGCTTCAATTGTAGTGTTTAATCTCTTACAAATTTGGCGGTTACTCGCAGATGGTAAAAATCAGGGCAAAGCTGGAGCAAGTAATGCAAAATAAATTCCAAGAATTATTGACCCAGTATAAAGACGTGTTTTCCTGGAGCTACATAGATATGTCTAGCATTGACCCAATCTTCTACCAACACAAAATAAACCTAAAGAAAGATGTAGTTCCGATCAGGAAGCAAAGGTACAAGATGAATCCTAACTACGCCAAGCAAGTCAAGGAAGAAACTGATAAATTTTTGGAAAAAGGATTCATCCGACCAATAGAAAAAGTAACTTGGCTGATCCCAATAGTGATCATGCCCAAAAATAATGACAAGCTTAGAGTCTGTGTGGATTACAAGAAGCTAAGTATAGCTACCATACCATTACCTTTCACAAACTCGATGTTGGATGCTAGTAGGCCACAAAATTTATTCCTTCTTGGATAGATTTAGTGGAAACAACTAGGTCCAAATAACACCTAAAGATATGGAGAAGACTTCATTCATCATCACGAAATGGGGAGCATTCACGTCAAACGTCAGGGGAGCATTCGCATCAAACGTGACGACCTATGGACTCTGAAATTTCACCCCCATAACATTCCAACGCATGGTACAAGAAATTTTTTATAATTATTTAATAGAATTGATGCGTGTTTTTTTACATGACTTCAGTTTCCTTGGGAAGTGTGTGGAGCATCTGCATTAGCTACTACGCCTATTCTTAGAAAGATGCATGCAAACTAAGCTAAAGCTGAACCCAATGAAGTGCACATTTGCTATGAGAGGTGGAACACTCCTTAGACACATAGTGTGCAAAGATAAAATTTCTGTCAATCTAGCCAAGGTCAGGATGATAAGCAAGCTGAATCCACCGCAAAACATGAAGGAGCTTAGCAGATTCCTTGGCCAAATCAAATGGCACAACCGATTCCTCAGGTGCCTTGTTGATGTGGCATAACCACTATACACCCTCACAAAGAAGGGGGTAAAATTCCTCTTGTTAGAAGAGCACAAGGGAGCCTTCTAAAGTTTGAAAAAAAATGCTTGCTAGGGCACCGATAATCCCACCACCGGAATGGACAAGATGTTCCATGTATTCATGGATGCATCAAACACAGTAATTGGAAGTGTGCTGATGTGGTAGATAGAAGAAGGGTGGTACATGCCTATTTATTATGCTAGTTGGATGCTCAAATGTTGAGAAACATTACAGCACCACTAAAAGGGAATCCCTTGGACTAATTTACTCATTCAATAAATTTCATCATTATCACTTTGTGTTTCATCATCAAGCCCTATTGTATTTGGTGAATAAGCCATATCTGACTAGGAAGTTGGCAAGGTGGATACTTCTATTGTTGCAAGAATTTTAGTTTACCGTCATGCACACTCCCGAAAATTAAAATTCAGTAGCAGACTTCAATAGCATGATAGACATGGGAGAGCAACCTACAGGGGTGGTTGATCAGTTTCCAGATGAAAACTGTTTGCTATTCAGTCTATACCCATGCAAAGAAATTGGTACATTGACACACTGCAGTTCATTCACAGAAGGGACATTACCTCTACTGACATGAGCAGAGATCAGCATAAGAAACTAGCTCTCTGAAGCAGGTATTACCTTGAGACTGCAAGAGATTTGTACAAAAAAGGCATTAACCAAGTTGTCTGCAGATGTGTACCAGACCATGAACAAACAACCATGTTGGACAAAAGCACATCAAGCAGTGTCAAGTGGGCACTACTTTGGAGAAATAATGGGTAGAAAAGTATTACACGCAAGCTTATGGTGGCCCATGATATTTAAAGATGCATGGGATCATGTCAGGAAATGTGATGTGTGTTAGCAAATCGGACAGCCATAAATTATGCTGATCGAATGCCTCATTAGCCAGTCCTACCGCTTTCAGAAGTGGGGAATGGATTTTATAGGACCATTAAAACCTCCAACAAGGAGGATTGGTAACAAATACATCCTCGTGGCAACAACTGGCTACTACACACACTAAATGGGTGGAGGCAAAAGCTCTCAAGGACAATTTAGATACAGGATTCTTATACGAGAACATCATGATGAGGTTTACATGTCCAGTGGAGCTGGTTGATGATCAAGGAGGACATTTCATCAATGAAGTGATTTAAAAATTGACTTAGTAGCACAAGATACTGCACAAAAAATTAATTGTTTACTATCCGCACATGCAAATGGTCAAGTAGAATCTACAAATCAAGTGCTTAAGTGGATCCTCCTAGAAAAACTACAAATCAAGTGCTTAAGTGGATCCTCCTAGAAAAACTAGAGCGGCTAATAGATGTAGTCAAGAAAAAACTAATAGACCTACACAAAGAAATTCAGATAAGGGACACAAGGTTGGCCAAAGCAAATCAAGTGGAACTAGAGCTAAACGGGTACAAACACAACTCATGCAAGAGAAAATCAAACAACAAAAGCTATGCGAAGAGTTGCTGATAGTTAAGTAGTAGTTGAAATCATCAACTCTGCCAGTTGTCACACTCACAACCAATCAAGTAAACATTCTCCATCAGCCAGCACTGTGTGGTGAATCTTCATGAGGCAAATTAGTGTTACAGTCACATGCAACAGAACAACTAAAGGCCAGACCATAGAATCCAGAGTATGCTGCCTACTCACTCTACTCTCTAAGTTCAAACAATAGTATGATGAAGAAAAATGGGACTTGCTTATAAACCCATACAAGCTCAATGAATTTGTCAGCAAATATAAACCAGAGGAAAGGTCTACATCCCAAACTCCACGATCTTCATCAACAGATCCCACTGAATGATGGTACACAGCAGGATAAAATGAAGTGGAACCAAATATCTATAAAATGAAGATAGAGAGGCCTTGTAGTAGCAACTAGAATCCAACTCGCAGATACACATCTTTGTTAAACTATTCTTTCATTCTTTAAATGCAGATAGAGTTTTTGATATGATTCAACCCCATAATAATAGAGGATGTAATCCATAATAAGCAGACAAGAACTGGCATAAAAATAAAGGGTCTTCCCAGTCAAACCACCATAGGCCACCCCCACCAATCCATCAAACCTTTTAATCAATCTTTGAGGCAGCTGTTGGCACAGAGCCACCGGGCGTGCCAGGTGTTGAACGTTTGACATAAGCCATAGACTGGTGGGACTTGAGGAACTGGCCAAAGAACACAGGCTGACAGTAAAAAGACAATACATCGATAGTCATGCATAGACAGCATAGACAGTATGCTTATTATAATCATATGTACTTTATTTTTTAACAATTTGATAACAGAATGTTCTTGGAATAGTAAGGGCAATAGCTGGATGGGACAAGAAGAAGGTCCTTCCAAGATAGTAAAGAAGGAAGAAGCTAGCAGTTAGGAGATAGAGATATAGAGGGATAGAGAGAACAATCAAAGTGATTCTAGAGCAGAATAGCATTTTACAAGTTTAAGGAGTATAGTAATGCAGAGTGCTTTATATGTTGAGATAGGACTTCTTTTGGAAATAAGAGAATCACCATATGCTTCAATGCTTGACAACCCAATTTTTGCCTTGGACTTCTCTTGACACCAAAATATGGATGACAACCATTGAAGCCTTTAAATTTTAGGCTTGCCTTGGGCCTGTGCAATTCAATAGGGTCTACCTTTTTGCTTGCCTTGAGCTATCTTCACCCATGCACAATAATGGATGCTCACCAAAAACTCCCATCTCGTTTGAATGCCTACAACCCCTCTCTTCCCCCTTTTTTCTTCATTATCCCACAAAACGGGGGTGCATACATGCATAATTCTGCAACAATCAACTTCAACTAGGACCCATCTCATCAATAGAGAACAAGCATCCAACCTTGGGCCATCCAATAATTGTGGCGCCTTGCCCAAAGCTGCAATGCTATCAAGCTTGCTGAAGGTAAAAGGGCCTTCTCATGTCAAACAAGTCGCATTTTCTACCATCTTTGCTAACTACAATCAGTACAAGTATGACTAGAATCTAAATGAGTGTGCTCAATGTGTTTGTATTAATGTTTAATTTCATTCTCCTATGTTCTTTTTATGCCAAGATCAATGCTCACTTGCCTTTTTTTTGTTAACTTCTTTGGCTTGCCAAGTTCTAGGAGAAAATGTTATATTTTATCATTTTCCATGCTCAAGTACACAAGAATGAAGAAATACAATTGATTGATGTTTGAATAAAAGATTACAAGGGTACTATGAGATAATGATACCCCACCAAAATAGAGCCTTCATGTGCACTACATTTAATGTGAAGAAACAAGAAGTGACAACTACGCTACTGCAAAAGTGCCACTAAAACTATGTATGAATCAAAATCTCTTAATTCAGTGTGTTGAGGATTTGGGTTGGAAACATGATTACACACACACACACACACACACACACACACACACACACACACACACACACACACACTAGAGTGTGAGCATGAGCATTCACATATATTACATAACCATGTATAAGATTGGCATGAGCCTTAGCAAAAGAAGCTCTTCTCAATCAAGGATAAGCTGCATAATAGTAGCATGCCAAGATTTGGAGAAATAAGAAACAATAGCTGCGCTTCTGCAAAAGTGCCACTAAAACTATTTAAGATTCAAAATATCTTAATTCAATGTGTTGAGGATAGGGGTTGAAAACACAAGTACACACACACACATACACACAATTTAAGATTCAAAATATCTCAATTCAGTGTGTCAAGAATGGGGATTGAAAACACGAGTACTGTAAGATTCCTCCCTCCAGCTTTTGAGGTGTATAGGTATAAGAACCTCCCCTTCTGATCTTGTAATTATTCCCCTCTCTGAAATAAAAGAAAGATCTTGTTTTACCCTGTTTTGGTTTGGAGAGAGAAAATGTCTAGAGGGAGGTAATCCAAAATTGAGATATTTTTGGATATAAAAATCCTCCTAGTGTCTTAAATGGTTTTCCCTAAAATAGAAATTCAAAAGGAACTTTCCAATGTGCAATTGAAATTAATTAAAAATAGGTATAAAGGACCTTAGCTTAAGGGTCTAGATTTTTAGAAATTTTTGGATTATGGTCCAATTAGGATCAATCCAAGTGTGGAGAGGAGATAAATCGAATGAATAAAAGAAAATATCCAAAAATGAGTAAATGCCCACATAAGATGAAGAGTTGACTGAGTACAAGGTTTATTAGTTAAAAACGATGAGATATTACTAAAAAAAGAGATATTTTGGTATAATGATACATTTTTGACACCTTGGTAAGGAAAAGGGGGGACTTCTAGGAGGTGCCTATTTCACACATGTGGTGGAGTTTTTAACTCAAAATAAATTGTGATACTTTTATCTCTCCTCTCTCCTGGATCAAACCAAATCAAAAGAGAGCCAAACTAGGTCCAAATCTTGTCCAAATTCAGTCAAACTGAACCTGCAAAATTCTAGAACCTAGTTGGACTTGGTTAGAGGCCTCCCTCACCTATAAATAGATCCTTAGTCTTTTGTAAAAAAATCTGTGAGCTATACCATGCCATTATTATACTAAAATAATGATATTTTTTATTATCCCTTAAAAATACTCTACTTTTGGAGAGAGTGGAGCCTCTCTCTCTCTTCAACCATCCTTGGCGCTTTTCTTTCAACACAAAAACCAATTGATTGGTTGGGGGCTTCTTCTATGATAGAGAAGCAAGCAAAAACAAGAGGTAAAGTGTGATTTTATGGTTTTTTCTATACTATTCTCAACGTTTTCACTTCTCAACCCCTCTCAAGCTTGAGAAGTTTCTCAATTAAGTGTTTATAATGCAAAACAAGCTTTTCTTAAGTGTTGTAATGAACAATTAAGAAAAGTTTACATTTATGCTTAAATTAGAATGCTTTTATGTTTATCTCTCTCTCCTCCAAAGAATGGTCATTCCTATGACCAATTCTCTATATTCAATTGATGCTTCTCATGGAGAAATTCTTAATTCGCAAATCAAACTCTAGGCTTGTGAACCTAGAGGTTAAGAAAATGAAATTTTAATACTTATATGCTTGAAAATTATGGTAATATTATGAGATAAATCCATAAATTAGATTTAAGGCTAAAAGATAGTTATACTAGCATAATTACATTACTATGTCTAATTCTTTTCAAAAATATTAAAATTTACCAGTAATAGCAGCAGAGCTATGGCAAATTTTTTAAGAAATTGATACATAATTCATTCTTATGCATAACGTGAAAAGAGGACTTCCTACCATATTCTAGGATTGAATATCCTAGGCTAAAAGAATGATTTTTGTTACATTCAATGGAAAACTAATTTTTAGGGTTTATGTATAATTAAATAATTAAAAAAAGAGAAAATTATGGTAATTATATTTAAATGATAAAAGAGAAATTCCTATGACATTTGGAATTTAATTATTTAAATAGAAAAAGTGAAATTCCTAGCATATTTAAATTAATGGATATTTTATTTGAATTCAAAGGTGAATTTTAGATAAATCTATTTCATGTATGAGAAATATTTAAATGATAAAAGAGGAATTCCTATGATATTTGGAATTCAATCATTTAAATAGAAAAAGTAAAATTCTTAGCATATTGAAATTAATGGATATTTTATTTAAATTCAAAGGTAAATTTTAGATAAATTTATTTCATGCATGAGAAATATTTAAATGATAAAAGAGGAATTCCTATGACATTTGAAATTCAATCATTTAAATGGAAAAAGTGAAATTCTTGGCATATTGAATTAATAGATATTTTATTAAAGAAAATAGGAATTTTAGATAGATTTATTTTATGATAAAAGAGGAATTCCCATGATATTTGAGGTCCAAGAAATTAAATGGGAAAAAGAGAAATTTTTAGTATAATTCAATTTATGATTATTTATCAAAAGTGAAAATATGGGTAGAATTGATTTTTGTAAATCGCATGAATTCTTTTATTCAAAAGAGGAATATTGAATATAATTCATTTGAGAAATTGAGAAAGAATATGAAAATAGTCGTCGAGAAAAAGAACCTTTATCTAGGCCAAGCAATTGATTTTTGTAAATCGCATGAATTCTTTTATTCAAAAGAGGAATATTGAATATAATTCATTTGAGAAATTGAGAAAGAATATGAAAATAGTCGTCGAGAAAAAGAACCTTTATCTAGGCCAAGCAATTGGCAAAAATTTAGAAAAAGTTCTATTATCAGTATCGAAGTAGAAAAAGTTCCATTATCAGTATCGAAGTAGAAAAAGCTACTAAATGGGAATAGGATGTGAATGGATGTAAATGGGATGTGATAGGATATGAATGGATGTGATAAGATGTAAATGGGATGTGAATGGATATGAATGGATGTGATAAGATGTAAATGGGATGTGATAGGATGTGAATGGATGTAAATAGGATGCGATAGGATGTAAATGGGATGTGATAGGATTTAAATGGGATGTGATAGGATGTGGTGTAATGAAAATGAATGTGGATGAGATGTGAAGTAAATGGATGTGGATGTGAATGATGAGATGAGAATGAGATGAGAGGATATGTGAAAGGGTGAGATGGGAAGTAAATAGATGTGGATGTGTATGTGAAAGAATGTGAGGTGAAATGGATGTGATGTGATGTGGATCGGGGTAGATATGAATGGATGAGATGTGAATGAATGTGATGTGATGTGATGTGAATTGGGATAGATGTGAATGGATGATATGTGATGTGAATGGATGAGATGTGATGTCATGTGAATCGGGATGTGAATGAATGATATGGGATGTGAATGGATGAGAAAGATGTGAGGTAGCACAATCGCTTCATTTGCTCTCGATCAAGCTATGTTCGAGTATCACATTTGCTCTCGATTAGGCTATCATTGGTGCTCACAAAGCTAGGAGGTTAGCCTAACACCAATCTTCTTCAAGCCTGCGTTAAGCTTCCTCATAGTCCCGTCTGTCTGCTTTTTCTTGTTGCTTTCTTAATTTTTCTTCAGTGTTTTCTTCCCATTGTTTGGCCTCATCTTCTTGTCTTTGTTATTCAACCTGAAAGAAGAGAGAGATGAAGTCGAGGGTAGCTAGTGGAGTGGGTTTTCTTGCAGCAGCCTCTAAAAGTTGGAGATGCTCTATGAGAAGTTGATTTTGTGCTCAGAGTAGAGCTATGGTGTCTGCCTACTAATGGAAGAGCATGGTCTCTTTCGAGGGAGATGTCTTCTTGTTGATGTGTACTCTCCTTTGTAGACATTTTTCTAAAGTCGATGGTTTGCCGAAGCAAAGTAGGACCATCCAAGGATGCTCTCATGCTAGGATGCAATGTGTGTGGATAAGTTGAATTTAATACCAATGTAACATGTAGTCAAATTATGTGTAGATGTAGAATCCTATCACACAAAGTCTCACACCACCCTCTGTATCCTAAGTTTCGTGAGTCTTTAGCAATCCACTTTATCACTTCCCACTTTAAGAGATGAGAGAGAGAGATAAATATTTGTACACCTTATTGGGTCCCAAATTACCCACTCCACTGAAGGGCCCCCTCCTATTTGTAAGAGTATTTTCTTTATTACTTTGAAGAGAATGACTAACTTTAGACAGTAGATAAGCCAAACGCAAGACCTTCGGAAGACCAAGAGTCAGGCTAACTATACACTACTATAGAATCACCAGTGATCTCCAATCTCTATGCCAATGCACTCTTCCAAGGGGCTCTTCCAAGGGGCTATATAAAGGCTACAAACTGTGGCTGAGAAAGGGGCTAAATTGGGACCGTTCTAGGCTGCGCATATGCAAGGGGAATGACTGAATATGCGGCGTCGTGAACATAACCAATGGGGCTACTGCATGTGAACCTCTTCCTGCAAATCTCCATTGAGGAATGCATTCTTGATATCCATTTGATGAAGTGGCCAACCATAGTGGGCTATTAATGCCATGGCCAATCTGATATCCATAGTGACCAATCAACAATGCATTGAGGAATGCATTCTTGATATCCATTTGATGAAGCGGCCATCCATAGTGGGCTGCTAATACCATGACCAATCTGATAGTTGTCATCTTTGCACAACAGGGGAAAATGTTTCATCGTAGTCTTTTCTATACCTTTGAGAAAGTGCTTTAGCACACAACTTGGATTTATACCTCAATAGAAGAATATGAATTCAACTTGACCCTACAGACTCACTTGTATCCTATTACTTTTTTGCCTTCTGGTAAGTCATTGCTCACTCATGAGAGCATTATGCTCGTTTGTATATATGGTTGCAAACTTTGATGTGTAAGTCAACCTTTGAGGTGTGAACTTTGCCATTGTAGATCTCCTTAGTGCTATGGTTGAGGTTTCTTCATGTTCATATATAGGGGCTAGTTGTTCCTCCATATCTTGACCTTGTTTTGGTGTAGAGAAGATGAAACTTTGAGAAGCGATGGATAACTTCATGGGGAAATCTTCTTGGCTAGAAATTTCTAAACCATTACTTTGATCTTCTCCTATGTCTTTATGGTATGTGCTTAGGGCTCGTTTAAATCACGTCATGCTTATCAAACATAACATCTCTCTTGACACACATAGTTGATTAGAATTAGGACTCTACACCCTGTAAGCTTTGGAGTGTGATTTTTATCCAATGATTTCTATACATGATTAGAATCAAGATTATACACCCTGTAAGATTTGGAATGTGATTTATATAGATCTTTCAGACTTTGTATGTAATTTCTTTCTCTTTTTATATAGGATATTGTTGAGAATCATGGATCAAGCTCTCCTAATAACATGGCATCTATCTAATTAGAAACTAATCCTACTCTAATAATAGCACAATTAACATGATAAATCTAAGGTGGGTGATACCTAAGTGAACTCATGATAATGAGTGTGTGCTAATTAAGATGCACTCAAGTATAATTAGACACCAAGATGAATTAGCTTGGATATGTAAAGAGACTTGAGATAAGTGTAAGTGATATATTCTTCATTGCTTGAAATGGCCCCCTTTTATATATGAGAAGGTACACCCTTGGGCTTATACATCAATTTGGGATATATCCCTTTGCTCATGTGGCTTCATGTTAGACTTTACTCTTGCTTGGCTACTTATTCACACTCCCTACCTCTTCCTTGTTCTCAATAGCACCACATTTCTCAACATCCCCCCTTGGTGTCATTTTCTTAGGCTACTGCAAAGGTAGTCAGATGCAAGTTTTATAACATATTTTCACCTCCCCACATTTCTAACTTGGCTGGGTAACTCAAGGCTCTTTGGCTTGGTTACTCTCCAGCCTAGAGGTTACTTTAGAGATGTTCTAGTTGTTTTTCACTCCCCTATGATGCTAATTTGGCTACTCTCAAGTGATAAAGTGTTTTATATTTGCATATCAATTTGCCGACTCATCTGGTGGCTTTTACAACATATGATTTTGGTTAGGGTAGTGATGGGTAGCTCCTTTATTGCTTCCTTCATGCTTCATTTCGATGTTGATGTCATGGTAGCCTCTTCGTTTGCTATGACTATTAGCATAGCCTTCCTAACATGGTGGAAACACATGCTCCTACACACATAGCCATGGAGTACACATGTACAGATGAGAATGGAGTAAGGCTATTCTAACATGTATTTTCCACCGTGTTAGCATAGCCTTGCTAACATGGTGGAAAACATATGCTCCTACACACATAGCCATGGAGTGCACATGTACAGATGAGCATTGTGAGACCCCTCTGCCCCTCCACGCATAGGATTCCCGGTTGCAGGAAAAGTAGCTTCCTCTTGCACAAGGCAGGGTTTCCTACTCGGGGCCTCACCCTCGAATGTCCGAGCACGAGACTAATTTGGTGGTCATTCCAAAAAAACGAAACCAAGAAAATTTCCCTTGCCTGGAAAATGGGGACGATTCCACCTTTTTGATTATCTTAACGAATTTTCTAACGGGGTCAAGAGACTAAACTATCCTTCACTGACTAAACCAAATAGAAGGAAAACTATTACAGACAACTTGAAGAAATCAATGCTTTTTTCCTAATTAAAATCAAGCACAGCCGTTGATCTATTCATTTGAGAAAGTCTTCAGGTTATTATTTAACTATTCGAGTTCTAAGCGTATTCCTATTATTCAATTTCATTATTAAAACTCTACTGATTCATGCCTAACCCTATCGGCCCATGGGTTAGCCACCACCCAACCACTGGAATTGGTAGAACCAGACAATTACTCACCCACCCATAATTGAATGCCTTTCTTAACTTTTGCTTTCAAATACAGATACCCACACACTCCTCTTCAAAACTTTAACTTATAAAACAGCCATTGACAAACAGTTATTGGTTACAGATGTCATAACTCAAAAATTTCATCCAGTCCCTTGTTTCTTAAAAAAAAGAGTATCACTCTAGACTCTCCCTTGAGACTAGCTGGTCAGCACAACGAGATCCAGTAACAGATTACAATAATCATTGGTCCATCATACATATCTTCCATGACATACGCATGGGTGTCCTAGGCACCGTGAGCCCGTGCATTGCTTGGTCAAAACCCTCCAGGATCCTCCTTAGGTGTCCTGGTACTTCACTCAAGGACCGCTTTGTCGGCTCTCGTCCATCGTACTGGAAGCGCACCATTTTAACCGTACCGAGGCTGGTCAAGACGACTTGGGTAGGCTTTGCCGCGTGAGCTGTCCTTTGAACACTCCCCGCCAGCTGTTGCAACAACCGAACTTCCCTTAGAAAAACACATATACCAAATGCTCCCTCCAGCATTCTGGCGTAAGACAGTCCTTTAAGAAAACAAGGTTTCTATGCAAGTTTTCAGTTTGATTTTCTTTTGAATACAATGAGTATATCTTAAATCAGTATCCCAAAACTTCATGATCGTAATTCTGAATTCCATAACATAATTTCTTGAATTCCATAACCTTGATCCACAGATCAATTTGATTGGTCTCAAACTTAATTTTTTGGTTTGGTGGGAGTTTTGAGTGTATTTTCTTGAACTGGTCACATCTTCTTTCCTCGAAACTGACGAAGAGTTTGGTCTTGGTCATAGTCTGATTTAGGGTTCGAGTCTGATAAGATTTTTCCTGAACTATCTTTCTCAAAAAGGGGTGATATTTCAGTTACTATTTTACTGAATCTCATTTATTGAATATTCACTCACGAATTCTGATGAGGAATAAATTAATCATTTATCTGAATATTTCAACTTTGATAGATTTCCTCAATTTTCTCTTTACAATTTGAGTGAATATAAAACGATAGAAATTTCTCTCTCAGAATATTTACTTATTCATTTATCAAATACTCATAGAAATTGAACATAGAATTAAAGAGAATTCTAATTTTGATATAAAAATTCTTTATGCATGTATTTATGCATAAAAATCAATGTCAATGGGAATAACACTTTTATATAAAAGAAAATCTTTTTATGCATCTATTTATACATAAAATCAATTTTAATAGGAATAACACTTTTAAAATAAAAAGAATTTCTTTATGCATCTGTTTATGCATAAAAATTAATTTTTACAAAGAATAACACTTTTATAATAAAATTTTCTTTATGCATCTTTCTATGCATAGAAATTAAATTCAATGAAAATAACACTTTTATAATAAAAAATTTTCAATATGTGAAAATAACACTTTTATAAAAAAAATTCCATTATGCATCTTTCTATGCATAGAAATTAAATTCAATGAAAACAACACTTTTATAATAAAAATTTCCATTATGCATCTTTCTATGCATAGAAATTAATTTTAATAATTAATATCAATGATATCCATGCATATTCATAGGTGAATATGTACATGAAGTAAATAAGAATATTTCTTTTAGAATGCATAAACAGTAGGAATTACACTTTTAGAATAACATAAAAATAAACTTTCTTTTCTACAAAATTCAAGAAAATTTTGCCATAACCTCCTTTGTATGGCTGACCATTTCTCAAATTTTAACATTCTATTTTCTATTTAAATTAACCCCAATAATATATAAAGGACTCTAATCTACATAATTTTTAATTTCAAGAGAGTAAACAATAAGAAAAGTTTAATCAATTTATTTGTTAATCATTCTAGGATAAAATTCTTTTTAAACTTCTATTTCGGGGCAATTTATTTTAATAAGAAAGGATATTTTTCCATCCAAAGATATCTAAAAACTGAATTATCTCTCTCTAGAATATTTTCTCTCTCTTGGCCAAAACAGGTAAAAACAAGATCTTTTATTATTCTGAAAAGGGGATTGATTATAGGGGAAGACACTAGACATCTTGAGGGGCTGGGGAGGAATCTTACAGGCATGGAGTAAGAGACATGGATCGAGAACAAGATAAAGATACAAGCAAAACATCATAGTGTATTCCATGTCCAATTTCCATACAAGAGGGACTTTATACAGCCATATCCAACCATGTAACTCTTGGGATACACCCATGTGACTTTTGGGCTCCCATAACCTCCACAAGATCGGAACTCCCCACTAGCCCACTTGTAACCACTTCTTGATATGACATCTTATAATGTCCAAATTCCACAACTCATTAGCCTAATCTAATGCTAGTAATGCTAGGGGTGTTCACACCCAAGCTAATGCTAAAATTATAGGGGTGTTTAACACCTCTCTTCCCCTTTATTTAATTGGGACTGTACTATATCCTATCAATGCTAAGTACGTCATGAAAATGTGTGAATAAGTGGCTGCTAGAAGGTATAATGCAAGCCAATTCAAGTCATACAATATAATCATGTAGAACCACATAAAACTGATGGTAGACCAAGGAGATGGTGGGAAGATGATTTCCACCAATTCGATGAAGAATCCATAAGCATATATCGATGAAGAATCTCGTCCATGGACAAGTGTGCTACCATTTGTGGCAGTGAAGCCTGCTAGCCTAGGCCATAAACATAGGCCTCCAAATACCATAAAAAAGCACTCCATGAGGTAGGCAAGAATCATGTAGTGATAATGGAGTCAATGCTCCACGAGCATGGGATGCTAAAAATGTGGGCCATGTCGACCTAAATCGGTGTAGGTGATTCGATGTAGCCACCTACCTACTGCTCCATATGTTCGAGAAGTCAGCTTCATCTTTGGGGGTGTCCACAAAGTGAGTCCTCGCTTGGGTCCTAAAATTACAACACCCAATAAGTAACTGCGTTCTAGAAATCATTACATCATTTTTCTCTATAACTTTCTTATGCTTTTAACATTTTCATTTTGGTTTACATTCTATTTTTCTTGGACTTACAGGCAACTCGATAGGGACCTCATGGAACTTTCCTCCATCCTCATGTCTCATTCTTGGACTTATAGGTGACTAGGTAGTATAGGAACCTTGTTTCATTCTTGGACTTACAGGGCGACTCAATAGGGACCTCGTTGGGCCTCTATTCCGGGCCTCATTCCTCCTTGGACTTACAAGCAACTCGGTAGGGACCTTGTTGGGCCTCTCCTCCAACCCTCATGCCTTATTCTTGGACTTACATGCGACACGGTAGGGGCCTCTTTGGGCCTCTCCTCCGGCCATCATGCCGAATTTTTTAATTATTTATTCATACAATATTTCAAGGCAACATACAACAATTGATGTATTTACAATTGGCACCACATTACTCACTATCTATGTCCATTAGGTCATCTACCCCGAGTGAAAGGTGAAGGATGCGTTCCATGTACTCCATGCAGTAGGCATAGATGAGTTGGATCATCAAAGCCAACATGTCATATGCCATATGTGTGCTTCTTTCAATGTACTCATGAAACCCTTTGGACTTTTAATTGCCTTCTTAACTTTCTTATGTGATTTAGATTGTGCAAGGCATGCAAGATTCCCTGGAACTCATTATCCAACGACAGTGCACAATACGACTTCTGGTGACCCCTTGCATTACAATGCTTATATAAATAGAAATGACAATATTTATTGTGGTGACCCTTATCATGACATAACTCACACTTTCTCCCCATTTTTAGTGTTTGATTTGATCTAAGCCGCCCCTGCAAACAACTAGTGCACCACACCAGTGCAAGACCAAGTATGCCCCAACAAGTAGATCTTAGCGCAATAGCAAGGTTCTTGCCATTCACACACAAGGCTGCTTGATCTTAACTTTTAGTATTCATTTTGTAAAAAAACCTCTTGTTTATGTGTAATTCCCATGCTTGGATACTTACGCATGCTTAAAATCTCTCGGGGTGGAGTTTAAAAATCTTTTGATAGTTCCCGAAATGCCCTAACACGTGACTCGAAAAACGAAGATGTAGAGTTTAAAAACTCCCTTTTGGGCTTCTAGGTTGGCCGAACAAGTGCACAAGTAGAGTTTAAAAACTCTGCTTAAGGTTTTATGATGGCCGGGAAAGATGATTTATGAGAAGCTCAACTTCCCAAGCCTTGAGCTTTGTCTTTTGTCTTTCGAAAGCTACCTTTTGAAATTTTTTTTGATTTCCCAAAGTTGGATTTGGATTAGTCCTGAGTGTTCTAATTGGAAAGCTTTTATCCTTACTGGCATCAATGAGAGGAAGATCGTCATTATGTGGCATCTCTATAATATTTTGGACTTTTGATAGCAATTCCTAGCTTTTGGGAGGTTGCTTCTTCAGATCTGGCCTTTCAGCTCTTAATGCTCCATGGATAACTAATGCATTTGTGCGCCTAAAGCTCCGAAAGTGAACGCATAATTTTTCGTGAGATAACCATCACATAACTAAGGACTTCAATCAGTAGCAAACCTTAGTGTTGGTCTGCGTTGCCCATTGAGTAATAAAGAAGCGATGTTACCAGGCTTGATTTTACAGGAGGAGAGGGGTAGGCGCATGCAATATCTGCGGAGATGGGTTTTCCAGTGTTGTGGACACCGAAATGACAGCCCAAGCCTCATAGCCATGGCAGCATTTTGCAGTAATAAAGTAACTAAGAATAAAACTCCCAATGATTTATAATATAATCTCAAACATCACAAATAATCATTATAATATCCCTTCTCATGGGGTTCTGAGAGAAAAGATAAACATTATGGGTAATCTATAATCAAGAAAATTAAGAAAGAATCGTGTATGATACTAATCTCTCTTTCGGTAAGAAATGCTTAAGGATTAGGCATTTGACTTCTAATCAAGACCTTCTTGTGGGCAAGGAGAAGATCAAATCTTCTCATCCTGTAAGATTCCTCCCTCCAGCTTTTGAGGTGTACAGGTGCAAGAACCTCCCCTTCTGATCTTATAATTATTCCCCTCTCTGAAATAAAAGAAAGATCCTGTTTTGGCCTAGAGAGAGAAAATGTCAATGAATGAGATGTGAGGTCATGTGAATCGAGATGTCATGTGAATCGGGATGTGAATGAATGATATGGGATGTGAATGGATGAGATATGATGTCATGTGAATCGGGATGTGAATGAATGAGATGTGATGTGAAATGGATGTGATGTAAATTGGGATATATGTGAATGGATGATATGTGATGTGAATGAATGTGATGTGAAACAGGATAGATGTGAATGAATGAGATGTGATGTGAATGGATGAGATGTGAATCGGGATAGATGTGAATGAATGAGATATGAGGTGAAATGGATGTGATGTGGATCGGGGTAGATATGAATGGATGAGATGTGAATGAATGTGATGAGATGAGATGTGGATGAATGTGATGAGATGAGATGTGGATATGGGTAGATGCGAGTGGATGAGATCTGATGAGGATAAATGAGAAAAGATGTGATGAGATGGAAAATGATGTGATTGGATGAGAATGGGAATACATATGAAATGAATGTGGATTAAATAATGTGGATTGATGTGGAACAATGTGGAAAGACGAGAGTTCATTATAGAAACTGTATTTATGACCTGTTTTTAAATGACTATTTTATGTCAAGAATGCTGGGGAAGCATTTTGACCGTCTTGTGAAGAGGTCATGGTGGAGACCTAACTGATAAAGTTGCAACAGTTGAGAGAGAGTCAACGGAGGATGTCTTGCATAGCAAGGTCGCGCGGCCAAGGTCTTGACCAGCCTCAGTTCGATTTAAATGGTGAGCTGTGAGCGCTAGGTGACCTACGAAGGATCCTAAAGGGTGCTGACCATACGGTGCTCGGGCTCTGGGTCACCGAAGATACCCACACGTGCGTCGGGGAAGATATTGGAACAAGGAGTAAGAGTTGTTTTCTAAAACCGAGCATGGATCTGGTTGATTGACTTTGCTAGTCCTCAACGGATGAGTCCATGGCTTTTTTATATGAATCTGTTGGTTGATCTTGCTGATATTCAATGGAGATTCCATTCTGATTTTTATAAGTGAATATATTGCCGGGTACTATGAGAGCTAGGAACTATCGAAAAGGCCCTTGAGTGGACAGGTGGTGAGAGTTCTGGTTGGCCAATGATGCCATAGGTACACCGATGAAGGAATGATTGGAAATTAGGATTCAATCGGATATTTGGAGGATTATGATCAGTGACACTATGGTTTTATTAAATGATTGTTTTAAAGACAACTGAATCTGTGAAAAAGGCAATTTCATATTAGGTGTGTAAGTCGTTGACTAGTTTTAAGTTTGCATGAATATCCGGCTAGGGGGCCTGGGAACTCTTTTCCCTGGTACTACTCGGGATAAAACCTAACCAAATTCCTAATTGGATCCCATCACTACAGTGGTTGGGGCAGTTGGCTAACCCATGGGACTGGATGGCTGGACTGATGGATCCCTAAAATGAGACTCAAATTCTATTATGGTGCGATAGATGAAGTAAATCCCAGATAAAAATTGTTCTATGGAAAAGAATCAATGGCTGTGCCTCTCAAATAAGGAAAAAAGCATTGGTCTCTATGATCCAAGTGCAAGTTTCTTCCTTGATTTGACCGAGTGTCTTTACAGGTTCAATCGGATGAGTTTGGTTAGTATGACCCTTGACTACATTAGATTGCGCGGGGCAGGGTCCCTCACTCGGGGCCTCGCCCACGGATTTCCAGACAACAAACAAATCCCTCGGTTCTTCCAAAACCGAACCCAGAAAAACTTTCCTCGCCCGGAAAGCACGGGCGATTCCTCCAAGATATGTAAGTAGAATATTTCTTTTAGATGCAAAAATGGTGGGAATTACTCTTTTGGAATAACATAAAAACAAGCTTTCTTTTTCACAAAAATTCTAGAAAATTTTGCCATAACCTCCTTTGTATGGCTGACCATTTCTCATTTTTATCTTTCTTCACTTAACTTATATAACCCAATTCAGAATTATAGAACTCTAATCTATACAATTTTCTAAATTCAAGAGTTTAAATAATAAAAAGAGTTTAATTAATCACTTAGTTAATCTTTCTAGGATTAAGAAAGGTTGGAATGTAAAGAAGAGAAGGGGGTGGCCTTTTCATGAAAGGCATAGCATTTGAATTTAATTTAATCATTTGCAAAACATAAAAATCAAGAAAACCATAGATTTTTCTTTAAAATTCGTAAACAAAGTAAGAAAATTAGCTTACATGGAGCTTGTAAGCTCTCCTTTGGCTTGAGGGATTGAGGGTCTGAAGCAATAGTGGCCACCAATTCACTTTGGAGAGGATTAGGCCAAAAACAATTGAATTATTAAAAATATCAATGTAGATGGCTCAGGACAGGAGTAGAGTAATAGTGCATAAACACCATTAAGCTTTTACAAAGGGGGAGGCTTCTATTTATAGGAAAAAGTGAGCCTCTAATAAAGCAAATTGATTCTAGAATTTTTCAGATCAGTTTGGTCAATTTTTGACCATTTTTGGGTTAGTTCAGCTTACTTTTTGGATCTAGTTTTGAAATAGGAGAGAGGAGAGATGAAAATATCTTATTATTTTTTAGTATAAAACTCTTCCACACATGTGAAATAGGCACCTTCTTGAAGAGCCCCCTTCTGCTTATTACCAAGGTGTCAAAAATGGATCATTATACCCAAAATATCTCATTTTTAAAGTAATAATCATAGCTTTTTACTAATAAACCTTGTACTCAGTCAACTCTTCATCTTATGTGGGGACAACTGGGTATATGAGTGCTGAAGCACAGATTTTTGGCTCGCTGAAGTTGCGCTCCCCCCTGCTCGTGCTTGACTGCACACCTCCCCCCTCTCCCGCCATCACATCTGCTCACCCCCCCTCCCTCCCGCCTGCACACTCGCGCTTGCCCCCCCTCCCCCGTCTGGCTGTCCTACGCGCCCCAGCGTTGTAGCGCCCCGCTCCCCTTGTTTGCCGCCGTCGCCTTATCTTCCCCCCCGCCTCCTGTTGCGCGCTGTTTTCGCCTCCCCCCTTGGGGGTTTTTTATCTTCACCGCCTTACCTCCCCTTTTTTTCTGATTTTTTCGTCTCTTGGTTCCGCCTTCCCCCTCCGTCCTTTGCGTGCAGCTGGGCTCTTGCAGGACTCTCCGCTTTCGCTCTGCCTTCGACTTAGCTTCAGACACTGATGGAGGCTCCTCCCGCCCCACCTCAGCAGAGGGACTCTCCCGCAGCCCCCTCGCCCGCCCTTGAGGATACCCCCATCAGGCTTTCTCTTTTGCCAGAAGAGGAAGCAAGCCTCGCCGCCGCAGAGGTAGAACGCGCCTCCAGGCACACTCCACCATCTGCCGTATAGTCAGCACTCACCCCAGCAGAGGGGAGATCCGGGATCTTTTCCAGGCCCGCCTTCTTGCAGATGTGGGCAAGATTCTGGACGTTCAGCTACTGGGCCGTGGTCACTACCAGATCGAGTTCAACCTACCCATAGCGTGGCCAAGGTCCTAGCCATGAGTCCCCTAGACATCAAGGGTGCTTGGGCATTCTTCAGACCTTGGCAGCATGGCTTTGACCTAGCAGCGGGGCCAAGCAAGGAGAGCGCCTTTTCCATGTTACAGTTTGCTTCCCTAGACTCCACTGTGAGTACCTGCCGCTCCTTTCTAAGCTAGGAGCCTTGGTGGGTTCGGTGCTAGAGACTGGCCCCACAGCAGCTTCAGTGGTGGCCAGAGCAGCTGGGCTACCTTCGATCAGAGTTTTGGTTCCTGACATCTCCTCCCTTCCAAAGGTCATTCAGCTACCTAGGATAGGGGGGATGGATTGATCAAAGAGTGGAGTTCTCGGGGCTCCCGAACCAGTGCTTTATTTGCAAGCAGGTCGGCCATCTGGCCAAGGCCTGTCCTCGCAGCAGACCCCGACCCTCACTGCAGCAGAGCAGGCCCCTGGTGGCCCGCCCACAGATGCGGCTCGGTAGGCAGCCTCCGGGACACCTGCTCAGGTCACAGAGACCTTGGAGTGCAGCCTGGATAGGGGCGCCGTCGAGGGAGACAGCCATAGCAGCATGCCCGAGACCGATGCAGCAGTAGCCACAGTCTCAGCATCACTGGGTTCCCATGAGGAACAGCTTTGCTCCCCTACAGGAGGAGACCCCTGAGACGACTGAGGACCAGGAGATGCCAGCACCCCCTCCTTCACCCCCCCACCCCCATCCCCCCCCTACCGCCTCGCTTCCACCTTTGCCGCCTCCTGTCCCCGCTCCGGTTTCGACAGCGGCTCCTTCTCCTCCTCCCTCGCCCCCCCTCCTCCCCCCCTGCCCACCTCAGCTCCCCGGGAGGCCCTGGCAGTCCCCTGGCGTTCACTTGCACGTTCACCTGTAGTCAGGAGGGCTCTGAGCACCGATCTTGATCGAGCACCGCAGAGGAGACTTACCATGCCGATTCGGGCTTCACGAATATTATCTATCCGCAGTCGACGACTGAGTCACCTCAGCACTAGACAGCGCTCGGAGGCTTTTGATTACTCCTTCACATGGCTTTTTGGAGCAGAGGGCCCCCATGAGCCAGCACCCATCCGAGTTCATGTAGTGATACCTCCGGCCCGCGGGGAGGAGGCACTTGATTCAATGGTGGCCTTCTCTTTCCCTCTCTGTGGCCCATGTGACCAGGAGTGGACTCTGGAGCTCGCTCTTAGCACCTTGAAGACTCAGGCAGTTGAGTTTTCTCACCATGTGGGCGATCTAGAGGTGACAGATGTGATAGGCTGACTATGTGAGCGATCTAGAGGTGACAGATGTGATAGGCCGACTATGGGAGTTGGCTCATTTTTTCTTGGATCCCGGGAGTGTGGATGCCTCAGGGATTCGTCATTTGGTCGTTCGCATAATGGCAGACTTAGCACGCGACCCTGGATATGTATGTATACATGAGGTTGCTCTGTCTGAGCGGGAGGCAGTCGCCATGGGTCACAGCCACTGGCGCCTGATCCGTGATTCTTGCAGTACACCAAGTGGGCAGATTCGTAGCCGCTCGGATGGGGACTACTCTCCATCCGCTTGCGAAGGCCCGCCGTACGGCTGAGACAGCATCCACCTCAGCAGGTCATCCATGAGGATCATCTCATGGAATGTATAGGGCCTTGGCGAAGCAAATTTTATACGCTATCGTGGTTGCTTGAGGCAGGAGCTTTAGAGATGCCTGGTTGGTGGCAGCATTGATATTTTGATGATGCAGGAGCACCACTTGGGTGAGAGCAGGATCCGGAGATATGGTTCGATGATGCCTGGTAGATGGGACACCTTTTGGTCTGCAGGGTTTGGTCCTTTGGGTGGACAGGGAGGAGTATGCATGGTCATTGCAGATGTATGGCGGCAGGCCATTGTGGATCGAGGGATTATTGTGCCTGGTAGAGCATAGTATGTCATTCTGAGGATGCATGATGAGCTATTGGGCGTGCTCGTCTATGCGCCCAACCATGCTAGTGCCAGAGCAGAGTTCTAGACCCAGGTTACAGATGCATTGCCAGAGGCCGCACATTGGTGTGTCGGGGGAGACTTCAACATGCTTGAGGACCCGGCCGATAGGGTGGGAGGCAGTCATATTACAGTGCACGGCATGGAGCTTGCAGCTTGGGAGCGGTTTTGCATGTCACTGAGGATCACTGATGCATGGCAGCATGGGGCCTTCTCCCGCTCTCAGGACAGTCTTAGTTCCTCTCGGTCGGATCGCCGACAGGGAGAGACTAATCCATCACGGATTGATCGCTTTTATGTGGGCGACTGGTTAGGGGAGCGAGGGGGCTCCGTCAGCATTCTCGCTGGCACCTCATTTTCAGATCATGCGCCAGTTATCTTGACATTTGAGGAGAGGACACGAGAGCCCAGCTTACAGTTAAGGATCCCAGAGAGGGTACTTATAGATCCTAGTCTCACTGAGGACATTGAGAGGATCTGGCATGATAGTCAATGCTCTGACCAGGATGCAGCAAGCCAGTGTGCCCAGGGACTCATCAAGCTTAGCTCTTTTCTGCACGCTGTGCAGCTTTGACACGGCTGGGAGAGATTCGCGAGCGGGAGCATCGGCTGAGACGCAGCCTTGCTTCGCTTTAGTGCCTTCAGGAGCAGCAGCCTGCATGTGAGTGGGTGGCGTCCTAGCTGAGCCAGGCACGCCAGGAGGTTAGAGAGGCAGAGGAGCATAGACATGAGTTTTACTATCATCGCCAGGCCTCTCAGTGGACGCAGCTTGGTGATAGAGTGACTGGGGAGTTTTTTGAGATTACTGGACCCCGCCATGCTCGAGTAGGAGTCTGTCATCTTGGGAGGCCGGATGGATCGGTAGCTACTAAGCCTGGGGAGATCAGAGCCATTGCCACTGGATTCTATAGAGACCTGCTTTCAGCGGAGCCAACCACGCTCATGTGCAGAGGAGGGTCACAGATCGTATGTGTACAGTTCTTGGTGCGCCTCTTTCAGAGATTGAGCTTGCTGAGGCCTTGAGGGTGCTGCCGCGACATAGTTGCCCAGGGGAGGACAGACTGACGCCTACCTTTTTTATGTGCTATTGGGACCTTTTGGGGCCAGGCCTCCGCAGGGGCTTTCAGTATGTTTTGGACACTGGGGTGATGCCACAGAGCTTTTCAGAGGGCTTGATCTTTCTTATCCCCAAGGGGGAGGGAGTATCAGATGATATTCGACATTGGAGACCTATTACGATCCTCAATACTGTCTACAAGGTCTTAGCAAAGGCCTTGAGTTTGAGGATCCAGCCCTTGGGGGAGTTGATTCATGCTACCCAGACAGGATTCGTCAAGGAGCGCAGTATCCTTGACAACATCTTCACCTTCTGGGAGGCGACAGCCCGAGCTAGATTTCTTAGTGAGGACTTGGTCTCGTGATGCTTCTCGATTTTGAGAAGGCATACGATAGAGTCGATTGGGGTTTCTTAGAGGGCACTATGCTTTGCTTGGGCTTTGAGCCAGGTTGGATTAGAGGGGTGGCAGCTCTGTATTCCACAGCTCATAGCTAGGTGTTGATTGCAGGAGGACGGGGGCCGAGTTTTGAGCTGACCAAATTAGTCCGTCAGGGGTGTCCCCTCGCCCCTTTTCTTTTTCTCTTCTTTACGGAGGCTATGAGCATGTATTTGACGGCAGAGGAGGTCCAGCTCCCAGTCTAGGGGGAGGACCTGCTCGATGCTGAGTTTGCTGACGACACGGGCTTATTTTTGCATGGCCAAGAGGCCAATCTTCTTCGGGCAGAGCAGTCGCTCCAGGTTTTTAGTACAGCTTCGGGAGCATTGATCAATTGGCGCAAGACAGTGGCCTTTTGGATCAGTAGTGCTCCCACTCCGACATGGAGCCCGGACCCCGATTTTAGATGGATTCCTCCTGGCACAGCAGTGTGGTATTTGGGATGCCAGATTGGACTAGATTTGTCACCTGAGCAGCAGATTGCCCCGCTTCTTCTGAGCATTCGGAAGAAGCTTTTGTATTGGAGTACAGCTCGACTATCCTTGTCTGGGAGGGTGGTGGTGGCAAATCAGGTGCTATTAGCGACCATGTGGTACATTACGTCTTGTTGGATCTTCTCGAGCTCTTGCATTAGCTAGGTACAGAGGCTGATCAGGAACTTTCTTTGGTCTGGGCGGGACGGTCAGCCAGCCCGGGCAAAGGTTGCATGGGCAGTTATTACACTTCCGCTGGCTCACGGAGGCTTGGGCATTATAGATCCAGTCGATCAAAGTAGAGCCTTATTGGGGAAGCTTATTGTTCGGGGGCTGCTTCCAGGCGGCGCTGAGCCTTGGAAAGAGCTTCTCTTGCAGAAGCGGCTGCTGCAGGCTCGGGCTCCCCCAGCAGGCAGGGGGCACTTGGGCACTAGAGATTCGATGGATCTTCATAGAGATGAGGAGGACAGGCCTCATTAGAGGATGGGAGGACAGATTTGCTTTGAGCATCCTGAGAGCTTGGGAGCTGCTGAGACCGGGGCTCTCTCAGCGACCTCCTTCTTGTGTTGAGGAGTGGGCCAAACAGTCGCTCATCTGGAGCCCAGCGGTTCGCACAGAGCAGGGTCATATGCTGGGTTCTCGGCCTTGTCTAGCCTGGGGACCTTTGGCGGCAAGCCCAGCACGTAGTTTTGGAGATTGGCAGGCCTTCTGCAGTCTCCCAGAGGAGATCCAAGTGGAGAGGCTGTCACTTCAGAGGGGGGATGATTATGAGGGATGACATTCAGGAGGCACTCATAGAGGAGTGGTTCATGCCTATCGAGCTAGTGGCCCCACGATGGATGGGAGCCTTTACACAGTTGGAGATCCTGATTGCTGTCAGAGCTTGCACTGAGGATGGCAGATGCCTCTACTATGAGATTCAGGATGGGGGCAGACTTCAGAGAGTGGAGGTGGAGTCGCCTTTGGTTGCAGAGTGCACCTTTCAGAGGATACGGGTAGTGGCCGTCGCTTCTCGGAAGTGGCATATTGACCCAGACCCTACAGATGTGCTCCCAGATTGGCACATATGGGCATATGCAGCGTGCCTCTTGGCTCGGGACCCTGGGGAGTGCGAGTGGCATGATCCTTATACATCCCTTGAGGCCACAAAGATCACCTTTTTCCAGTATACTGTTCGGCTAGGGCGGCATATTTTGACGGCGAGGTGGATGGTCTCTCCAGCTGCAGTGGGGCACTGGCGGCTTCAGGGACTCTCATAGGAGTTCCTGGAGGATTTTTGGGCCCGGCTCTGGGCTAGTCGACAGGCCCGCAGGATCTCGACTTTCCAATGGCAGGGGCTCAGCAGTTGGCACCTGGCTTATCTACAGCAGTCTTCCGGCGGCCTGCGTCCGATGCGGCCACCCTATGGAGACACAAAGACATTGCCTATGCGATTGCCCTCAGGCGCAGCAAATTTGGCTGCGGATGCTGCGTATTCTGGCCCCCCTCTCTCCAGAGGGTATGTTTACGTGGGGTGCCGCTGCTTGGTCGACTTCGTCAGGGCCTGCTATGGGCTATGAGATGGAGCAGGACAGTTAGGCCATCAGATTCATTAGGGGCCAGCCTCGCCTTGTTCCGTCACCGGATTTCTCGTCCACCAGCTGGACACAGGAGAGGGATTTACGATGGGAGCTCCTCAGCAGCCTCACCATTTGGTTCACCTGCAGGGCCCGGTGTTTCAGGGCCTTTGAGGGGAGACTGGAGCCACCAGCAGAGACTGTATGAGGGATTTAGCAGGAGTTGATCCACACCCTGCGAGGACAGTATGATCGCATCCGGGGCGGATGAGGCGATCTTGCGGCGCCAGGCCTTTCACACCACCTGGCGTAGCGGCCCCTTCTATACCCTACACGCGGGATCCCCTCGTTGGCATTACAGGCCACCTGTTTGGCTTTTCCCCCCTCCTATTGTATGATTTAGCCCCTCAATTCTTTGTACTGATGCTTGTACTTTTCAGCACCTTGGGAGAGTCTCCCGGGCTGCCTTGCTTTGTTCACTACTCTGTTTTTCTTGTGAGCAGGAGAGGATCTTTTGTAGCCCTACGGGCGTTTTTATATAACTAATGAAAGGATCTTTTCTCATTAAAAAAAACTTTTCATCTTATGTGAGCATTTACTCATTTTTTGGTATTTTTCTTTTATAAATTGGATTTATCTCCTCCCCACACTTGGATTGATCCTATTGGCCCATAGGAACCTTAATTGGACCATAATCCAAAAATTTCTGAAAATCTAGACCCTTAGGCTAAGGTCCTTTATACCTATTTTCAATTAATTTCAATTGCACATTGGAAAGTTCTTTTTGAATTTCTGTTTCAGGGGAAACCATTTTAGACACTAGAAAGATTTTTATATCCAAAAATATCTCAATTTTGGATTACCTCCCTCTAGACATTTTCTCTCTCTAGGCCAAAACAGGGTAAAACAGGATCTTTCTTTTATTTCCGAGAGGTGAATAATTATAAGATCAGAAGGGGAGGTTCTTACACATGTACACCTCAAAAGCTGGAGGGAGGAATCTTACATCCTACCCCACTTAAAAACGCGAGATGTCCTCATCTCGCAAACTAGAGGACAACTCTTTCCCTTAAGATCCAACTAATTCTGGGGTTCCTTATAGTCTGGTCAACCCAACAGAATCCTGGAATAAAGATCCCTTATATAGAACTCATCATCAAATAATAATTCATTCAGATCATATCATTTATATCTTTAACACAATAATGGTCCATAAGATCAAAATTTCCATCTGAACAATCCTCCATGGGAATTTCAATTATACAGATTTTTAATTTGTCATCCCTTAACTTGATCCACTAGGTAAAATGTTAACAATAGCAATCTGTCAGCACAATCCACTAATATCATAGTGATTTGCTGAAGTCATTATTGTCATTCCAGTTACGAACATCATCACAGGGACTCGTCCCATTCATCCTCATTGTGGTTTTGCTCCGCTTATCGCTTTTCAACCAAAATTCAAGAATCATCATTTTTCAATTAGAATCCAAATCAACTCATCAGTTCTCAACCGGAGTTTTAAAATCATATCAACCACATTCAAATTCATCATCTGTATAGCATTTTTTCTTATAATTTCAAGGTCTTAGATTTACTCCTATATACTGCCAGTAAAGAGCTGCAGTTATATACCCTCGGTATATACGGGTAGTCACGGTCCTTGGAATTATAACGTAAATAGCATCATGTCTAGGCCTCAAGCAAGTCAGGGATTCCATGCAATTATGGTACTTCCATTCGAAGACCCAATTACTAATTTATAAATTTCAGTCTGAATATCAATTTGTATGAATTTCATCACACATTTCCAACTTTTTACTCTTACTTCAAAAATTTTTGGCTTCTCGATTGATCCACTTTAGCCAATTCGCTCTGATACTAGCTAAAAGATCCATGTCCCCTCCGCGCAACGAATTCTGGGGTGCTAGCAGCAGAAGTGGCACTTCTTGCGCAGGGCAGGGTCCCTCACTCAGGGCCTCGCCCCCACGGATATCCGGACAAGAGACTAATCCCTCGGTTCTTCCAAAACTGAACCCGGAAAAACTTCCCTTACCCGGAAAGCACGGGCGATTCCTCCAAGATATTTTTACTGTAACGTAGTCAAGGTCATCACTAACCAAACTTATCCGACCGAACCTGTAAAGACACTCAGTCAGATAAAGGAAGAAACTTGCACTTGGATCATAGAGACCAATGCTTTTTTCCTCATCGAGAGGCACACCGTTGATCCTTAGAACAATTTTTATCCAGTATTTACTTCATCTATCGCACCATAACAGAATTAGGAATTTTGTTAGGTTTTGTCCCTGTATAGAAATCAATTTTAATAAGAATAACACTTTTACAATAAAAAATTTCTATTATGCATCTTTCTATGCATAGAAATCAAATTTAATAATTAATGTCAGTGATATCCATGCATATTCATAGGTGAATATGTACATGGAGTAATTAGAATATTTCTTTTAGATGCAAAAATGGTGGGAATTACTCTTTTGGAATAACATAAAAACAAACTTTCTTTTTCACAAAAATTCTAGAAATTTTTGCCATAACCTCCTTTGTATGGCTGACCATTTCTCATTTTTATCTTTCTTCACTTAACTTTATTAACCCAATTTAGAATTATAGAACTCTAATCTACACAATTTTGTAAATTCAAGAGTGTAAACAATAAGAAGAGTTTAATTAATCATTTAGTTGGAGTGTAAACAATAAGAAGAGTTTAATTAATCTTTCTAGGATTAAGAAAGGTTGGAATGTAAAGAAGAGAAGGGGGTGGCCTTTTCATGAAAGGCATAGCATTTGAATTTAATTTAATCATTTGCAAAACATAAAAAACAAGAAAACCATAGATTTTTTATTAAAATTCGTAAACAAAGTAAGAAAATTAGCTTACATGGAGCTTGTAAGCTCTCCTTTGGCTTGAGGGATTGAGGGTTCTACTATTGTTTGAAGCAATAGTGGCCACCAATTCACTTTGGAGAGGATTAGGCCAAAAATAATTGAATTATTAAAACATTCAATGTAGATGGCTCAGGACAGGAGTAGAGTAACAATGCATAAACACCGTTAAGCTGTTACAAAGGGGGAGGATTCTATTTATAGGAAAAAGTGAGCCTCTAACCAAGCAAACTGATTGTAGAATTTTTCACATCAGTTTGGTCAATTTTTGACCATTTTTGGGTCAGTTCAGCTTGCTTTTTGGATCTAGTTTTGAAACAGGAGAGAGGAGAGATGAAAATATCCTATTATTTTTTAGTTTAAAACTCCTCCCACACATGTGAAATAGGCGCCTCCTTGAAGAGCCCCCTTTTGCTTATTGCCTTTTTCACAGACTCGGCTGTCTTTTAAACAATCATTTAATGAAACCATAGTGTCACTGATCATAATCCTCCAAAATATCCGGTTAAATCCTAATTTCCAATCATTCCTTTCATCGGTGTACCTATGGTATCATTGGCAACCAAAACCCTCACCACCTATCCACTTAGGGGCCTTTTCGATAGTTCCTAGCTCATAGTACCCGGCAATATATTCACTTATAAAAATCAAAATGGAATCTCCATTGAAGATCAGCAAGATCAACTAACAGATCCATATAAAAAAGCCATGGACTCATCCGTTGATGAGGACCAGCAAGGTCAATCAGCCAGATCCATGCCCGGTTTCAGAAAACAACTCTTACTCCTTGTTCCAATATCTTCCCCGAAGCACGTGTGGATATCTTCGGCGACCCAGAGCCCGAGCACCGTATGGTCAGCACCCTCTAGGATCCTTTGCAGGTCACCTAGCGCTTCACTCATAGGCCGCTTCCTTGGTCCCTCATCCACCGTATCGGAAGCTCACCATTTATATCAAACCGAGGCTGGTCAAGACCTCAGCCTTCCTTGCTACGCGAGACGTCCTCCGTTGACTCTCCGTCAGCTATTGCAACTTTATCAATTAGGTCTCCACGACCTCGTCATAAGACGATCAAAATGTTTCCCCAGCATTCTTGACATAAAAGAGTCATTTAAAACAGGTCAAAAATACTGTTTCTATAACAAACTCTCATCTTTCCATGTTGTTCCATATCAATCCACATTATTTAATCCACATCCATTTCATTGGTATTCCCATTCTCATCCAATCACATCATTTTCCATCTCATCACATCTTTCCTCATTTATCCTCATCAGATCTCATCCACTCGCATCTATCCATATCCACATCTCATCACATCACATTCATTCACATATCATCCATTCCCCGATCCACATCACATCCATTTCACCTCATATCTCATTCATTCACATCTATCCCGATTCACATCCATCACATCTCATCCATTCACATCACATCTCATTCATTCACATCTATCCCATTTCACATCACATTCATTCACATCACATATCATCCATTCACATCTATCCCAATTTACATCACATCTCATTCATTCACATCCCGATTCACATCACATCACATCTCATTCATTCACATCCCATATCATTCATTCACATCCCGATTCACATGACATTACATCTCATTCACATCTATCCATTTCACATCACATCTCATTCACTCATATCTATCCATTTAACATCACATCACCTCCATCCATTCACATCCATCACATCACATTCATTCATATCCGTCACATTCATTCTCATCACCATCCCATCACATATATTCTATCCATTACATCACATCATATCTCATTCATCCCATCCACATTACATCACATCCACATCATGTCTCATTCATACACATCTCATCTCATTCATCCACATCCATCCAATCGTTCATATGTACGACTACCCACATCTATTCATACATTCATATCTATCACTTCACATTCACATATATTCATGTCGCATCACATCTCTTTACATCACATCACATTCTCTTTACATCGCATCACATCTCTTTACATCACATCACATTCTTCCACATACACATCCACATCCATTCTTTCACATACATCCACATCCATTCTTTCACATACACATCCACACCCATTCTTCACATCCATTTTCATTACATACACATCCACATCCATTCTTTCACATACACATCCACATCCATTCTTCACATACACATTCACATCCATTTTCAACACATACACATTCACATCCATTTTCAACACATACACATTCACATTCATTTTCATCACATCCACATCCACATCCATTTACTTCCCATCTCACCCTTTCACGGGTCCTCTCTTCTCATTCTCATCTCATCATTCACATCCACATCTATTTACTTCACATCTCATCCACATTCATTTTCATTTTACCACATCTTATCACATCTCATTTACATCTTATCACATTCATTCACATCCTATCGCATCCCGTTTACATCTTATCACATCCATTCCACATCCTATTCCCATTTAGTAGCTTTTTCTACTTTGATACCGATAATGGGACTTTTTTTAAATTTTTACCAATTGCTTGGCTTAGATAAAGATTCTTTTTCTCAACGACTATTTTCATATTCCTTCTCAATTCCTCAATTGAATTATATTCAATATTCCTCTTTTAAATAAAAGAATTCATGGGATTGACAAAAATCAATTCTACCCATATTTTCACTTTTGATGAATAATCATAAATTGAATTATACTAAAAATTCCTCTTCTTCCCATTTGATTTCATGGATCTCAAATACCATGGGAATTCCTCTTGTTGCATTTAATTATTTGCATTCCAATGTCATGGAAATTCCTCTTTTATCATCAAATATTTCTCATAAAATAAATTCATCTAAATTAAAATACCCATTAATTCAAATGCTAGGAATTCCTCTTTTCCCATCTAAATGATTGAATTCCAATTGTCATAGGAATTTATCTTTTACCATTTTAATATTTCTAATAGATAAAATAAATTTATCTCAAATTTATCTTTGAATTTAAATTAAAATATCCAATAATTCTAATATACTATTTCTCTTTTTCCATCTAAATGATTGAATTTCAATTGTCATAGGAATTCCTCTTTTACCATTTAATTATTTCTCATATATTAAAAAATTTAAATTCATCTTTGAATTTAAATAAAATATCCAATAATTCCAATGAGGAATCATTTATCTAAATATTTTGATTTTGATAGACTTCTTGAATTTTCTTTTTACAATCCGTGTGAATATAAAATGATAGAAATTTCTTTTTTATAGTATTTAATTATTCATTTATCAAATACTCATAGAATTTAAGAGAATTCTAATTTTGATATAAAAATTCTCTATGCATCTATTTATGTATAAAAATTAATTTTTATAAGAATAACGCTTTTATAATAGAAAAAATTTCTTTATACATCTTTCTATGCATAGAAATCAAATTTAATAAGAATAACACTTTTATAATTAAAAAATTTCATTTATGCATCTTTCTATGCATAGAAATCAATCTTAATAAGAATAACACTTTTATAATAAAAAAAATTTCTTTATGCATCTTTCTATGCATAGAAATCAAATTTAATAATTAATATCAGTGATATCCATGCATATTCATAGGTGAATATGTACATGGAGTAATTAGAATATTTCTTTTAGATGCAAAAATTGTGGGAATTACTCTTTTGGAATAACATAAAAAGAAACTTTCTTATTCATAAAAATTCTAGAAAATTTTGCCATAACCTCCTTTGTATGCCTGACCATTTCTCATTTTTTATCTTTTTTCACTTAACTTAATTAACCCAATTTAGAATTATAGAACTCTAATCTCAACAATTTTCTAAATTTAAGAGTGTAAACAATAAGAAGAGTTTAATTAATCACTTAGTTAATCTTTCTAGGATTAAGAAAGGTTGGAATGTAAAGAAGAGAAGGGGGTGGCCTTTTCATTAAAGGCATAGCATTTGAATTTAATTTAATCATTTTTTGCAAAACATAAAAATCAAGAAAACCATAGATTTTTCATTAAAATTTGAAAGTAAGAAAATAAGCTTACATGGAGCTTGTAAGCTCTCCTTTGGCTTGAGGGATTGAGGGTTCTACTATTGTTTGAAGCAATAGTGGCCATCAATTCACTTTGGAGAGAATTAGGCCAAAAATAATTGAATTATTAAAACATTCAATATAGATGGCTCAGGACAAGAGTAGAGTAACAGTGCATAAACGCCATTAAGCTTTTACAAAGGGGGAGGCTCCTATTTATAGGAAAAAGTGAGCCTCTAACCAAGCAAACTGATTCTAGAATTTTCCAGATTAGTTTGGTCAATTTTTGACCATTTTTGGTTCAGTTCAGCTTACTTTTTGGATCTAGTTTTGAAACATGAGAGAGGAGAGATGAAAATATCTTATTATTTTTTAGTTCAAAACTCCTCCACACATGTGAAATAGGCGCCTCCTTGAAGATCCCCCTTCTGCTTACCAAGGTGTCAAAAATGTGTCATTATACCCAAAATATCTCATTTTTAAAGTAATATTCATAGATTTTTACTAATAAACCTTGTACTCAGTCAACTCTTCATTCTATGTGAGCATTTACTCATTTTTGGGTATTTTTCTTTTATAAATTGGTGGATTTATCTCCTCCCCACACTTGGATTGATCCTATTGGCCCATAGGAACCTTAATTGGACCATAATCCAAAAATTTCTGAAAATCTAGACCCTTAGGCTAAGGTTCTTTATACCTATTTTCAATTAATTCCAATTGCATATTGAAAAGTTCTTTTTGAATTTCTGTTTCAGGGGAAACCATTTTAGATACTAGGAGGATTTTTATATCCAAAAATATCTCAATTTTGGATTACCTCCCTCTAGACATTTTCTCTCTCTAGGCCAAAAAGTGGGTAAAAAGGATCTTTTTTTATTTTCGAGAGGGGAATAATTAAAAGATCAAAAGGGGAGGTTCTTACACATGTACACCTCAAAAGTTGGAGGGAGGAATCTTACATCCTACCCCACTTAAAAAACGCGAGATGTTCTCATCTCGCAAACTAGAGGACAACTCTTTCCCTTAAGATCCAGCTAATTCTGGGGTTCCTTATAGTCTGGTCAACCCAACAGAATCCGATAAATATCCCTTATATAGAACTTATCATCAGATAACAATTCATTCAGATCATATCATTTATATCTTTAACACAATAATGGTCCATAAGATCAAAATTTCCATCTGAACAGTCCTCCATGGGAATTTCAATTATACAGATTTTTAATTTGTCATCCCTTAACTTGATCCACTGGGTCAAGTGTTAACAGTAGCAATCTGTCAGCACAATCCACTAATCTCATAGTGATTTGCTGAAGTCATTATTATCATTCCAGTTACGAACATCATCACAAGGACTCGTCCCATTCATCCTCATTGTGGTTTTGCTCAGCTTATCGCTTTTCAACCAAAATTGAGGAATCATCATTTTTCAATCTGAATTCAAATCAACTCATCAGTTCTCAACCAAAGTTTTAAAATCATATCAACGACATTCGAATTCATCATCTGTATAGCATTTTTGCTTATAATTTCAAGGTCTTAGATTTACTCGTTATACACTGCCAGAGTAAAGAGCTACAGTTATACCCTCGGTATATGGGTAGTCACGGTCCTTAGAATTATAAGGTAAATAGCATCATGTCTAGGCCTCAAGCAAGTCAGGGATTCCATGCAATTGCGGTACTTCCATCTGAAGACCCAATTACTAATTTATGAATTTTAGTCTGAATATCAATTTGTATGAATTTCATCACATATTTCTAACTTTTTACTGTTACTTCATAAATTTTTTATATTTTTGGCTTCTCGGTTGATTCACTTTAGCTAATTCGCTCTGATACCAGCTGAAAGATCCCTGTCCCCTCTGCGCAATGAATTCTGGGGGGTGCCAGCAGCGAAAGTAGCACTTCTTGCGCGGGGCAAGGTCCCTCACTTGGGGCCTCGCCCACCACGGACAAGAGACTAATCCCTCGGTTCTTCCAAAACCGAACCCGGAAAAACTTCCCTCGCCCCGAAAAGCACGGGCGATTCCTCCACGATATTTTTACTCTAACGTAGTCAAGGTCATCACTAACCAAACTGATCCGACCGAACCTGTAAAGACACTCGGTCAGATAAAGGAAGAAACTTGCACTTGGATCATAGAGACCAACGCTTTTTTCCTCATCGAGAGGCACAGCCATTGATTCTTTTCCACATAACATTTTTTATCCGGGATTTACTTCATCTATCGCACCATAACAGAATTTGAGTCTCATTTTAGGGATCCATCAGTCCAGCCTAACCCCATCCAATCCCATGGGTTAGCCAACTGCCCAACTACTATAGTGATGAAATCCAATTAGGAATTTGGTTAGGTTTTGTCCGGGTACCAAGGAAAAGAGTTCCCAGGCCCCTAGCCAGATATTCATACAAACTTAAAACTAGTCACACCACTTACACACCCAGTATGAAATTGCCTTCTTCACAGATTCAGTTGTCTTTAAAACAATCATTTAATGAAACGATAGTGTCATTGATCATAATCCTTTAAAATATCCAGTTGAATCCTAATTTCCAATCATTGATCATAATCCTTTAAAATATCCGGTTGAATCCTAATTTCCAATCATTCCTTCATCGGTGTACCTATGGCATCATTGGCAACTAGAACGCTCACCACCTGTCCACTCAGGGGCCTTTTCGATAGTTCCTAGCTCATAGTACCCGGTAATATATTCACTTATAAAAATCAAAATGGAATCTCCATTGAAGATCAGCAAGATCAACCAACAGATCCATATAAAAAAGCCATGGACTCATCCGTCGAGGACCAGCAAGGTCAATCAACCAGATCCATGCGCGGTTTTAGAAAACAACTCTTACTCCTTGTTCCAATATCTTCCCCGATGCACGTGTGGGTATCTTCGACGACCCAGAGTCTGAGCACCGTATGGTCAGCACCCTCTAGGATCCTTCGTAGGTCACCTAGCGCTTCACTCATAGCCCGCTTCCTTGGTCCCTCATCCACCGTACCGGAAGCTCACCATTTAAATCGAACCGAGGCTGGTCAAGACCTCAGCCGACCTTGCTATGCGAGACGTCCTCCGTTGACTCTCCATCAGCTGTTGCAGCTTTATCAGTTAGGTCTCCACGACCTCTTCACAAGACGGTCAAAATGCTTCCCCAGCGTTCTTGACATAAAAGAGTCATTTAAAAACAAGTCATAAATACAGTTTCTATAACAAACTCTCGTCTTTCCACATTGTTCCACATCAATCCACATTATTTAATCCACATCCATTTCATATGTATTCCCATTCTCATCCAATCACATCATTTTCCATCCAATCACATCCATTTCTTATGTATTCCCAATCACATCCATTTCATATGTATTCCCATTCTCATCCAATCACATTCATTTCATATGTATTCCCATTCTCATCCAATCACATCATTTTCCATCTCATCACATCTTTCCTCATTTATCCTTATCAGATCTCATCCACTCGCATCTACCCATATCCACATCTCATCACATCACATTCATTCACATCTCATCCATTCATATCTACCCCAATCCACATCACATCACATCACATCCATTTCACCTCATATCTCATTCATTCACATCTATCTCGATTCACATCCCATCACATCTCATCCATTCACATCACATCTCATTCATTCACATCTATCCCGTTTCGCATCACATTCATTCACATCACATATCATCCATTCACATCTATCCCAATTTACATCACATCTCATTCATTCACATCCCGATTCACATCACATCACATCTCATTCATTCACATCTCGATTCACATCACATCTCGATTCACATCACATCCATTCACATCCCATATCATTCATTCACATCCCGATTATTATTTTTTAATTTTTTAAGATTAAGAAAAATGAAAAAAAGGTGTTCACTATATAATCACGGTGTTGTGATTGGGTGATACCATGTGTACGCATGCTAATGTTGTGATTGGGTGATGCCATGTGTACGCATGCTAATGTTGTTGATATTGGTGTTTGATTGCCTCACCTAACATGTTGACTTGTTGAGTATAGGTGATGAGTACGAGGATGCCGAATGAGGTGTTGTACTTGTGCGAGGGTCACCGAACGAGGTGTCGCACAGGCATGAGTGTGCAAGGGTCACCGAGCGAGGTGTTGCACGCGCGAGGGTCACCGGAACGAGGTGTCGCGCGCGGATTTTGGCATGTGCATGGGCGTTTACATCCCCTCGACATTTATAAGTATACTTCATTATTGTTGGTTAGCCGTGTGCCATTTATTTGTACTCGTATATTTATGCACCCCGATGTGCACGGGTGTAGTGCGTGTGAACTAGTAGTTCACTATTGTTTTTGCTACACACTAGATGTGTGTGAACATCCTCTAGAAGGATTGATTATTTTTGTAAAAAGAGCCCTATTTTTGGCAAAAGCTTCACGATTGGCTCAAGGGCTATTTTGAGGAATACATGATAAAATACTCATGTCATGCAAGGAGCCATCATGCATGAGGGGGAGATTTAACCCAATCCTTGTTGATTGATGGTGATGTTTTATTTTGCGCACAGTTTTCAAGTCTATGGTTTATCTTCCATGTTTATTTTCATGTCTATGTTTAATATGTATGAATCTGTTATTTATTTGGAGTTGAATATTTATTCGTGATTATTCTGTGCAATTTTGGTACTTTGATTCTCTTTTGTGTGGCAAGTTCCTGATAGACACCAACATCTACCAAGTTACCGAAGAAATTCAAGTTCCTAGAGCCTCTACTATGACACCAGCATCTACCAAGTTACCAAGCGCTTTCCTCAAGAAATTCAAGTAGGAAGAAATAATGTTGCTACATCTTCTCTCAAGAAATTCAAGCGCTTCTCTCAATTAGGAAGAAATTACGTTGCTGTACTTTTACAAGAACACAACTTCCTATTCAAGATCCATGTGTAGAAACCATACATTGAGCTCAAGATCTAACCATGGAGATAATCCAAAACGAATTAAATGACATGGGCTTACATATAGATGAACATAAGTATGCAACTTGAATCAAATGATAAAAACTTAATGTTATGTTTAATGAGCAAATACTATTTAAATATATATAATAAGCAAACTTAATGTTAAGTTTAATGAGAAAATACAATTTAAATTAGATGATGATGTAAGAGATTACACTATAGTACTATGGTAATTCTAGGAGAACATATAAATATGTAAGCTGAATCAAATGTAAGAGATTATACTATAGTACTGTAGTAATTCTAGGAGACATAAACATAAATTTGTAAGGTGAATCAAATGTTAAATAATGAGCAAATACAATTCAAATATAACGAGAGCAAACTTAATGTTAAGTTTACTGAGCAAATACAATTTAGATATACATGAAGTAACAATTGGAGGTGCATCTTGCATCCCACTTATCTAGTCGAGATGGCATTAATTGATGATCGTTGGTTGACTAACTTCCCAAGCTTAGCCAAAAATGGCCTAACTTACCTAGTGTTGCCAATGACTCCAATAAAAAACAAGCATTAATGAGATTTTCCTTTTTTTCCATGATTTATTTAGTTGGAGTGGACGGTGGGATACTCCTGCAAGTTACAACTATAAATTACACATAACTAGATCACATATGGACGAACATCAGCAAAGAGAATATCAAGTGAAGATCTTATATGCATTTCTTTCTCACCCCTCTCTCCCTCTCTTTCGCTCTCTCTCACCCTAGATGCCACACATAGCCAACATTATCTCTCTAATATTCACACACATGATTCACAAATTTTTAATAAAAAAGCACATATTTGCTTTTTGTAGCCACACAACAGCTTCTCTCTCTCTCTCTCTCTCTCTCTCTCTCTCTCTCTCTCTCTCTCTCTCTCTCTCTCTCTCTCTCTCTCTCTCTCTCTCTCTCTCTCTCTCTCTCTCTCTCTCTCTCTCTCGGGCTATTACCCCAGCTTGAAAATGCGAGGCACAAGGATTTTAAAGCCTTCCTTGGAACCCTTCATATGGTCGAAATTTCGAGAAGGCTTGCTCGCAAAGGTTTAAGAAAAGCATTTGGGACCCATATAAAATATGGAGTGACCACAATAAGCACCCAAAACGTTTTTCTTGAATGGTTATTAATTAAATAAACTTTTGAATACTTAAAATAATTATTTTAGGCTTGTAAATTATAAGGTTCAAAAATAGTATGTTTAAAAATTTAAATAGTATGTTTTAATTATAGTATATTTTCAGAAAAGAAAAGATACCAAACTTAAAAACATACTATAATTACCTAGTTCTTGGTGCTTATAAATTCAAGGGGAGAGGGGCGATCTTCGATGCTGGGTAGGTGGGAAAGAAGATGGATTAGGCTCTGAGGCTCTCAGCCGTAGTAGCGTAGGAAGGTGAGGGGCAAGGTTCAAAGGTGTATTAATTAATGCCCGTGTATAGCAGGCATTAATTAAGTCACCACCAATACACGGCCATTAATTATTAAAAAAAAAGCATGAATATATCTATACAAGATTAAGGAGAACCCCACCTCCCTCCACGTGGGCAAAGGAGGTGGGGCTATTTTAAAATACCCCGTCCTCCTGCAAGCGTGACGTTCACGCTTGCATTTGATACCCACTCCTCCAGCGCGTCCGGGTCTAATCAGTTCCAGTCGCCTGCTGTTCCACGCTTCCATCACTGCTGTTCCATGCTTCTGAGTCGCCTCGAGCTCCACACAGTGCAGGTACGTTTCTCCCACTGAGTAGAGGCTACGTTCGAAGGTTCCCATCCGTGTCCATTGTAAGCGAAGAGCCAAAATGAACGTTATGATGTTGTAAAGCTAGATGTTTCCGAGTTGATCGAATTGGACAAAGATGGATTGAGCGGGGAGGGTCATAGCCGGAGCTTCTGTTGAGGAGGACCAGGCTGTCGATATTCAAATGTCCATCACTGTCTAGGCCATCGACTTCCCAGATGCGATCAGTACTTATGTCGTCAGCTTGCGGTTCCATGAGGGGCAGACATGATGCAAGAAACATTTCACAATAGCATGGACACGGTCCCATGGCGGCCAGAAACGACGCATGAACCATGCCAAGAGGAGGAGGAACACCCGGCGATCAAGGATCCCATCATGTTGGCCCGGTACTTCAACATGGGCGGCAGAGACAAAATGAACGTTATGATGTTGTAAAGCTAGATGTTTCCGAGTTGACAAGGATGATGGGGTAAGAGAGGAGCTCAACTGTAAGAAGGAAGTTCTTCGCAGCCTATAGTTGGGGAGAAAGAGAGAGAGAGAGAGAGAGAGAGGCTAGAGAGAGTTTTTTTCCTTTTGCCGCCTACCGACGAAGAATTCTGAGCTTTCGACGAAGTAGGGTTTGCTCGCCACCACAGCCAGGCGTCGAAATAGGGGAAACGCATGACCATGGCTATGGAGGGTGGATTTCGTCTCACATATAGTCATTTTCAAATCCAAACTTGGATTGTCACTCAACATTCTTTCCACATACTTAAAAGCTTGTGCAAATGGATTAGAAGTGTGCATCATGGATTGAAGTGCTTCTAGGGTTGTGGATTCCAATCCATTCATGACACCTAGTCGATTTTCTAATTCATGCTCAGTATCAAACACATACAACTGTGCAAACTGTGGATTAGGATTGTACATATTATTGGGGACCAAGGACCCAATCCGATGATACAGTCCCATGCACCTTGAAAGTATAGACACTACTATTGTGAAAGAGAGAGTCATCTATTTGTGCACCCAATGATGAAAAAGCCAACACACTATTATAAGCCCTGATGTTTTCTCGAAATTTTTTACTTGTAGTGTCACTACCAATCAAAAGAGACTTTAATGGCTCAGGTGGTTCAGCAAGTGAAGGAACAGACACACGCCCATGTTTACAACAATATTTGCCAAGAACCTGTCCACAACTCATCTTCTTTTCACTTGCCCATAACTGTGCTCCACAAAACCGACACTCATGTGTCATCCCTCCTAATGAGTGACTTTAAGTGCACGAATATACCAAAGGCCAAGTAGCTGCATGTGTACCACCTTGTACGGGCAGGAGTTCATGGAGGATAGACAAAATCCCTCCCTTTCTTTTTTCAAATACATAAGAGGGAATTTCTCCGATACTCTCCCTTCTTATTGTATTAGCAAATGGCACTTCTCTCTCTTCATGGGCAAAAAAGGAAGACATTGTAATTGCATTACCCTCATTTACTCTTCTAGCTGCATTATAAGATGTCCTATTTCTAGCGACGATGAAGCGACGGTACCTTCTTGTAAGTCTCAAACTTTGAACCAGTGACATCCCTGAATAAACTCCACTTGCCATTTCCCTTGTTATTTCTTTCAAAAGAGTCCTATTCCTAGCAATTTCACGGCAAACACTTCTAGCACTCTTGTTAGATATCCTTTTATCTCCACCCAGGGCAATTTGAGACCTCTTAGTGCTAGATTGAGGTAAATACATCAAAGTTTCTTTTGCTACTTGTTTTTGTGCACAAAAGGTATCGTTTTCTGCAAGAATCCTATAAGTCTCTTGCATCAATACATCACCGGTATTACAAGTAACATTATGCATCCTTGCATCACAACAATAAGGTTCACTATCCCTTGACTCCTGTGCACATTTTAATTTTTCATTTCTTCTTCTTTTCCTTGGAGCATTCAAGGAAATGGTCTGAAGAGGACACCTCAAACTACGTGTCTCTACCATTCTTGCTATAAACCTAATTCCATCAATCATAAAATAGTAAAGTCATTTTTTATTATAAAATAGTAAACATTGAATAAAAATAACAATATTTTTTCTATAATATTTGTGTATACACATAATATACGATTCCTCATGAGATTTTCTCCAATCTTCACATACATACTAAAAGATTATAAAGCTCTCTCTCTCTCTCTCTCTCTCTCTCTCTCTCTCTCTCTCTCTCTCTCTCTCTCGGGATGACATTTACCCACCTGGGTTCAAGTCTCCCCATCGATTGGGTAGAAATAACCCTCTAAGTCGACGTTAAGCGGTCTAGTCTCAAGTGGGTATATACACATGTATATGTATATATATATATACAGACACATATATATACATACATACATATATATATATATACATGAATATATATATATTATATATATATATATATATATATACATATATATATACATATATATATACATATATATATACATATATATATACATATATATGTATATATATATACATATGTATATACATATACACATGTATATATGTATATGTATATACATATACATGTATATATGTATATGTATATATATATATATATGTATATATATTATATATATATGTATATATATATTACATATATATATATATACATGTATATATATATACACACATATATATATAGGTATATATATATACATGTATATATATATATATATATATATATATATATATATATATATACATGTGTATATATATGTATATATATACACATGTATATATATATACATGTATATATAATATACATATGTATACATATACCCTTTGATCTCAAGCTAGATTGTGCTTATATGTAGGTAAGTAAATGTCATAAACTTATTTGATCTTTGCCAAGTTTCATCTTTTCTCATGAGCATTAAAATCCTTATGCTCTTATCAAACTAAAGCAAAGTTTTGGTAGCTTACCTCAAAAGACTAAGGAAGACCCAAACTATATGACAAATCAACAATATGGCAGCTCTATGAAAAGCTAATGTACCTACATTGAGCCACAAAGTAGAATAGATGAGAGCTCTTTCCATCCCCTTAACTTCATTTCACATTTTTCCTTAAAACTTACATATATAAAATAACAGACAAAATCTATAATCCTAAACCATTACATATATACTTATAAAAAGATAATAACAATGTCAACAAATATTACAAAAACATTATAAAATCAACATCCAATGTCTTCCAATGACCAAACCAAGCTTAGAAATCCTCTCTCTCTCTCTCTCTCTCTCTCTCTCTCTTCCCCCCATGTACATATAAGAGACAAAAAAGCCATAAAAAGGGAATTTTCTATAAAAAACCATTAAAAGAGACATTCTCTATAATCTCCATATAAATACTAAGAGATTATATCCACATATATAAATCAATCTCTCTCTCTCTCTCTCTCTCTCTCTCTCTCTCTCTCTCTCTCTCTCTCTCTCTCTCTCTCTCTCTCTCTCTCTCTCTCTCTCGTAAATGATATCTGAGAGACAAAAAGAACCATCATTATCATTCGAGTACTTAGAGCCCAAAGTTACAAAAAGATAATACTGTCATAAGCATTACAAAAGGATCATAACATCAACTCGTAATCGGTGAACCAAAATGAATAATTACATTCCACGTGTTTGCAAATCTATAACTCATTTTGGTAAGTAAAGGACCATCATTATCATTAGAGTACTTAGAGCCCAAAGTTACAAAAAGATAATAGCGTCATAAGCATTACAAAAGGATCATAAGATCAACTCCTAATTGGTGAACCAATTGAGTAATTACATTCCACGTGTTTGCAATCTACGACTCATTTTGGTAAGTAAAGTCCCAAACCTATTCAATGTTACTTTAAGGCTTGATACTTCCATAACATGGGCACTTAACTTGTCTTGTTGCTCTTTTATAGCATCAATTGTCTTTCGACAACCAATATCACAAAGGTGTGCTTCTCCAAAAGCACCACATGTATCCATTATGTGGAGGTAGGTAGCTTCGACAATATCCTTGATCTCGTGATTGCCACTTATAATGGCAAAAACTGATTCTCGAGCTGAACTGCTCTCCCCACTTCCATGATTTCTTATGCACTGACCAAGACCAGCAATCAAGCTCTCCACATTTAACACATGGGAGTTTGTGTCATTGACCAAATGGAGTATATTCTTTGATGTTAAATTTATTGTCTTCTTTCCATTTCGAGGCTTCTTACCATGGTTACATCGCACCCACTTAGTAGAGGTTTTTAGTTTCCTCTGGCATTGCTTAAAAGCATGCATTATTCGTTGAGTCTTCTCATTATCTTCTCTTACCTCAGATTGTTGAGGTCTTGAATACTTTGCACGATGGCTTCTATCCTCAACCTCCATCGAACACCTCACAA